>NC_052312.1:4329897-4442397 GCF_016432855.1 Salvelinus namaycush | reverse complement strand
GCTGTAGAGTGTCTCCGGCTGCAGTGTCTCCGGCTGCAGAGTGTCTCCGGCTGTAGAGTGTCTCCGGCTGCAGAGTGTCTCCGGGTGCAGAGTGTCTCCGGGTGCAGAGTGTCTCCGGGTGCAGAGTGTCTCCGGGTGCAGAGTGTCTCCGGCTGCAGAGTGTCTCCGGCTGCAGAGTGTCTCCGGGTGCAGAGTGTCTCCGGCTGCAGAGTCTCCGGGTGCAGAGTGTCTCCGGGTGCAGAGTGTCTCCGGCTGCAGAGTCTCCGGGTGCAGAGTGTCTCCGGCTGCAGAGTCTCCGGGTGCAGAGTGTCTCCGGGTGCAGAGTGTCTCCGGGTGCAGAGTGTCTCCGGGTGCAGAGTGTCTCCGGCTGCAGTGTCTCCGGCTGCAGAGTGTCTCCGGGTGCAGAGTGTCTCCGGCTGCAGTGTCTCCGGCTGCAGAGTGTCTCCGGCTGCAGAGTGTCTCCGGCTGCAGTGTCTCCGGCTGCAGAGTGTCTCCGGCTGCAGAGTGTCTCCGGCTGCAGAGTGTCTCCGGCTGCAGAGTGTCTCCGGCTGTAGAGTGTCTCCGGCTGCAGTGTCTCCGGCTGCAGAGTGTCTCCGGCTGCAGAGTGTCTCCGGCTGCAGAGTGTCTCCGGCTGCAGTGTCTCCGGCTACAGAGTGTCTCCGGCTGCAGTGTCTCCGGCTGCAGTGTCTCCGGCTGCAGAGTGTCTCCGGCTGCAGTGTCTCCGGCTGCAGAGTGTCTCCGGCTGCAGTGTCTCCGGCTGTAGAGTGTCTCCGGCTGCAGTGTCTCCGGCTGCAGAGTGTCTCCGGCTGTAGAGTGTCTCCGGCTGCAGAGTGTCTCCGGGTGCAGAGTGTCTCCGGGTGCAGAGTGTCTCCGGGTGCAGAGTGTCTCCGGGTGCAGAGTGTCTCCGGCTGCAGAGTGTCTCCGGGTGCAGAGTGTCTCCGGGTGCAGAGTGTCTCCGGGTGCAGAGTGTCTCCGGCTGCAGAGTGTCTCCGGCTGCAGAGTGTCTCCGGGTGCAGAGTGTCTCCGGGTGCAGAGTGTCTCCGGGTGCAGAGTGTCTCCGGGTGCAGAGTGTCTCCGGGTGCAGAGTGTCTCCGGGTGCAGAGTGTCTCCGGGTGCAGAGTGTCATGGTCATGGTCAGAGTCAGGGTCACGGTCAGAGTTAGGGTCACGGTCAGAGTCAGGGTCACGGTCAGAGTTAGGGTTACGGTCAGAGTTAGGGTCACGGTCAGATTTAGGGTCACGGTCAGAGTTAGGGTCACGGTCTCAGATTTAGGGTCATGGTCTCAGATTTAGGGTCATGGTCAGAGTTAGGGTCACGGTCAGATTTAGGGTCATGGTCTCAGATTTAGGGTCATGGTCTCAGATTTAGGGCCATGGTCTCAAATTAGTGCCATGGTCTCAGATGTAGGGCTATGGTCTCAGATTTAGGGCCATGGTCTCAGAGTTAGTGTCATGGTCAGAGTTAGGGTCATGGTCTCAGAGTTAGTGCCATGGTCTCAGATTTAGGGTCATGGTCAGAGTTAGGGTCATTGTCAGAGTTAGGGTCATGGTCAGAGTTAGGGTCATGGTCAGATTTAGGGTCATGGTCTCAGATTTAGGGCCATGGTCTCAGATTTAGGGCCACGGTCAGATTTAGGGTCATGGTCTCAGATTTAGGGCCATGGTCTCAGATTTAGGGTCATGGTCTCAGATTTAGGGCCATGGTCTCAGATTTATGGCCATGGTCTCAGATTTAGGGCCATGGTCTCAGATTTAGGGCCATGGTCTCAGATTTAGGGCCATGGTCTCAGATTTAGGGCCATGGTCTCTGATTTAGGGCCATGGTCTCAGATTTAGGGCCATGGTCTCAGATTTAGGGCCATGGTCTCAGAGTTAGGGTCATGGTCTCAGATTTAGGGCCATGGTCTCAGATTTAGGGTCATGGTCTCAGATTTAGGGTCATGGTCTCAGATTTAGGGCCATGGTCTCAGATTTAGGGCCATGGTCTCAGATTTAGGGCCATGGTCTCAGATTTAGGGTCATGGTCTCAGATTTAGGGTCATGTTCTCAGATTTAGGGCCGTGGTCTCAGATTTAGGGTTGTGGTCTCAGATTTAGGGTCGTGGTCTCAGATTTAGGGTCGTGGTCTCATATTTAGGGTCGTGGTCTCAGATTTAGGGCCGTGGTCTCAGATTTAGGGTCCTGGTCTCAGATTTAGGGCCATGGTCTCAGATTTAGGGCCATGGTCTCAGAGTTAGGAACATGGTCTCAGATTTAGGGCCATGGTCTCAGATTTAGGGTCATGGTCTCAGAGTTAGGGCCATGGTCTCAGAGTTAGGGCCATGGTCTCAGATTTAGGGTCATGGTCTCATATTTAGGGTCATGGTCTCAGATTTAGGGTCATGGTCTCAGATTTAGGATCATGGTCTCAGATTTAGGGTCATGGTCTCAGATTTAGGGTCATGGTCTCAGATTTAGGGTCATGGTCTCAGACTTAGGGTCATGGTAGGGTCAGATTTATTTCTGGTGACGTTCAAACAAAGGTTTTCATGTAAATGGAGTTGAAACTTCATTGCGAAGAAAATCTATATGTTTCTTAGCTTTTTTGTTCTTTCATTATCAAGTATCAGCATGTATTTACCAGGTTTCCCCTACGAAATTATCTAGTCATAATGAGTATGTTCTTTATTTTGCTTTCGTCAAATAGTTGACCACAGTCGTTAACTACCAAATCGTTAACTACCAAATGGTAGTGGCGCTCGTTTGACTAAAAATCAATACCGGGTAAACGAAGAACTAGAAAATCACAGCAACCTCTGACATTTTGAAGACATTTTGAAGTCATCCTATTGTCATGCCTTCTCTAGCAACCGAACATCTGCATTTAACCCTTGCCTCACTCTATATCACAGTAAAAACTCTGTTTCCATCTACAGTAGGACAATTGCATGCTAATCAGAGTTTGTAGCCATTCAGTGTGTTTGTGTAAGCCATCTAATCAGTGTGTTCTGCTTTTCGGTGACTTCACGCTGTGTTTCATTAAACCCCAACTGCCCCCAAACCAAAACAGGCTTCTGTGAGATTGTGGTACGAGATGCGGGCGAGATTAAACAATCTCCTGATCGTGACTCGTTAAATTGCTGTAATTAGGGCATGCGAGATAAACTTATCTCGCTACTGTGACATTGTTCTCACATTGCTGTTTTGAAGATACAACCATTTGAAATAATGACTCATTACAAGTTACAGCGAAGCACTAAGAATAATTTTTTTGGGGTTTGGTAACAGAACTAAGAAAATACTTAAAGCAAAGGGAGAATATTTCTTGTGTTGGTCTTGGGTTTGAAATAAGTACTTCCTAAGAACGGACCCCCTGAGTGGAGAAGTTATATTTATACTAATTTAAAAAATGACTGAAGGACATTGATATGATAAAGAGCTATGGAGATATTTGTCACAAAGACCTGAAAGTCTGTAATGAATTAGCACTATCTGTGTCAACCACATACAGACAGTTTCATGAGAGGTTGTAGGACAGAACTGAAATACATCTCAATAAGTACCATATAAGAAAGGCATGTGATGTATAGACACATATAAATATGTATATGGCGATGGAAATACATGTGAAATGTAGATATATGAAAATCAAAAGCATTCAAGATATACAATTGTTTGCTGGATGTGGGTCGTTGAATTATCTTGACATTCTTCTATTGTCTTATTTTTGTTGATCGTTCTGTACCCAGCAGTTTACAAACCTGATGAAAAGCAGGGTCAGAGTAAGATACCAACTCATTGACCGTTCTGTCCTTCTGGCGGCAAACAGAACCCTCTAAAGACAAAGGGTACAAGCTCGCACACAAACAAACTGTTTGTCACTCTACAAATCTACACAGACAGCTCTTCGTTAGTTCTCTGTCCACCCACCAGCCCTTGCACTGTCCTGAAGTAGTCGGAGCGTTACGTCAGAGAGGACTTGATTATAGTGACAGTACCTCTTCACGTTCTCTTCTCGCTCCTGCAGAGGCCAAGGCACACAGGAAACAGAGTTCACATCAAATAAGCACACAGGCAGTCCACTACGTTACACGTGCTTCTAGATAACGACAGAAACAACAGTAAACAGGTCAGGAACGTGACACACAGGCAGTCCACTACGTTACACGTGCTTCTAGATAACGACAGAAACAACAGAAAACAGGTCAGGAACGTGACACACAGGCAGTCCACTACGTTACACGTGCTTCTAGATAACGACAGAAACAACAGTAAACAGGTCAGGAACGTGACACACAGGCAGTCCACTACGTTACACGTGCTTCTAGATAACGACAGAAACAACAGTAAACAGGTCAGGAACGTGACACACAGGCAGTCCACTACGTTACACGTGCTTCTAGATAACGACAGAAACAACAGAAAACAGGTCAGGAACGTGACACACAGGCAGTCCACTACGTTACACGTGCTTCTAGATAACGACAGAAACAACAGTAAACAGGTCAGGAACGTGACACACAGGCAGTCCACTACGTTACACGTGCTTCTAGATAACGACAGAAACAACAGAAAACAGGTCAGGAACGTGACACACAGGCAGTCCACTACGTTACACGTGCTTCTAGATAACGACAGAAACAACAGTAAACAGGTCAGGAACGTGACACACAGGCAGTCCACTACGTTACACGTGCTTCTAGATAACGACAGAAACAACAGTAAACAGGTCAGGAACGTGACACACAGGCAGTCCACTACGTTACACGTGCTTCTAGATAACGACAGAAACAACAGTAAACAGGTCAGGAACGTGACACACAGGCAGTCCACTACGTTACACGTGCTTCTAGATAACGACAGAAACAACAGTAAAAACTGGTAGATGTTGTCCCTTTAATTTATATTGAACAAGTGTGTATTTGTTTTACTGTTTGGCTTGGAGTTTAGTCAAGGATGTGAATCAATGGTCTCCATGTTTGGGACATACTGTTGCTAAATCCATACGGGATGTTTCAAAATGTTTTGAAAGGATAATTATTGTAGATCATCCATATAAAATGGCCAAACATGCACCATATATACAAACAGAATACTAGCTCCTAATCTTTAAGTTGATTTAATACATATTGCCAGGGAATGCATTTTACGCTTCGATAATTTGAATTCCCCATTTCGAGCAATACATGGTCACGGCGAGGTTAGGGGGAAAACATAATTACAAAAAACGAGTCACGCCTAACGAAAAAACGCTTAAAGCCTGTACATAGTCGAGTGACTCCCATTTCTGTCGAGCGATTCCCATTGTCACAATCATTATTCATACTCACTGGAAAACAGACCTGAATTAGTTTTTGTGATTCTAAAACGGAGTCATTTGGGGAATGGGGTAATGGAATGAGAAAAACAGGGTTGGAAGGAATTTGCGTTTTAACTACTAATTGAGAAATAGCGACACTGGAATTCTAAACTCGGTCCGGGCCGTTAATTCTGATGGACTTGAATGGAAAACGTAGCATTTATTTTACAATAGAACCATAGATATCATCCGGGAGTGAAACTAGCCTTGAGAATGATTTTGAATACCTTGTTGTGAGGTGCAGTGGTTGAATGTTTCAGCGTGGTGTGGGCCATGTCGACAGCAGGTTGTAATATACCATTTTAATCCGTTTGGCTTTATGTAGGATGACATCTGGCGGGGTGACTTTCCAGTTAAACAGCTACCTCTACTTAAATAATTACTTTAATCCACTGTGTGCCATTCTGATTGGCAACGGTGCCATAAAGAGAATGTAATATGGATTCGTAGTATCATAGATGAGTTAATTTCCCTGGTGATAGTGCTGAAGGCTCCTAAAGGACTACCACACATAACTAGAGTGGAGGTAAGACACA
Source organism: Salvelinus namaycush (assembly GCF_016432855.1). NCBI lineage: Eukaryota > Metazoa > Chordata > Actinopteri > Salmoniformes > Salmonidae > Salvelinus > Salvelinus namaycush. Next base: position 4,436,525 of record NC_052312.1, on the reverse strand, counting down.
CACACACACACACACACACACACACACACACACACACACACACACACACACACACACACACACACACACACACACACACACACACACACACACACACACACACACGTGCCGACATACACACACATTTTAAATGAAGGGTAAAGCTATTAACCAAGGGAAAGATCTCACCAAGGCTTTAGGAGTGAAGAGAGATACGCGTCTGGTCCGAGCTCGCACAGTTTGTCGCCGGGAACCGATCAATCACCAGACGCAATCCCACCTCCATATGAAAGGAGAGACGGAAGGATAGAGAGAAGAGGTAATGAAGAAAATCACTTCAGCTTACCTCTGACCCACTTTACACATGACTTATCATATCATTATCACACCTTCCACAGGGAAACCATTCCAATCTACTCACGCATATCACCCTCAAACTCAACTCTGGACCTGGAAGCCAGTTCCACTGCATTTTCTTCCATTGTCCCCCTCTAATCAGACTCTGATTTAGACCTTAGACACCAGGTGGGTGTAATTAACGATCAGGTAGAACAGAAAACCAGCAGGCTCCGGACATCGTTGGTTAAGAGTTGAGTACCCCTGCCTTATTATCTTATTCAACAAGATTTATTTAAAGAATAGAATAATGGAATCATAGCCAACTGCATTTTCATTGTTGATTACCCAGGTAATAAATACAGGGAAATAACCATAGCATTACTGGGTCATAGTGTTGATTACCCAGATAATAACAAATGGGATATAACCGTAACATTACTGGGTCATATTGTTGATTACCCAGGTAATAACAAATGGGATATAACCGTAACATTACTGGGTCATATTGTTGATTACCCAGGTAATAACTACATTGAAATAACCGTAGCATTATTGCATATTTTCACTGAACCATGCAATATACATATCACTATGGTGAATAATATGAAATGATCAAATTAAAAGTTAAATCATCAGGAATCTATCAGTCTAATCGAGGTGTAGATCTCACATTCTAGTATTCCAACTCGTAAACAAGGCTTCATGGGATATCTCTTAATGCAACTCATTGCAACCAATGGCAATGTCAATTTTCGGTAAATTGCCTGGAGTTGCTTGTGGATTTGACAGCCCTGATATCTGATGAATAGAAAAATAACCTTTCAAAGTTTTAAACCCTTTGGGAAGAAATATTGGAAAGAAGAAACGCGGTGTATTGGTGGATATCGAAGCCACATTGAAACACGGTGTATTGGTGGATATCGACGCCACATTGAAACGCGGTGTATTGGTGGATATCGAAGCCACATTGAAACACGGTGTATTGGTGGATATCGACGCCACATTGAAACGCGGTATATTGGTAGATATCGACGCCACATTGAAACACGGTGTATTGGTGGATATCGACGCCACATTGAAACACGGTATATTGGTAGATATCGACGCCACATTGAAACACGGTGTATTGGTGGATATCGACGCCACATTGAAACACGGTGTATTGGTGGATATCGACGCCACATTGAAACACGGTGTATTGGTGGATATCGACGCCACATTGAAACACGGTGTATTGGTGGATATCGACGCCACATTGAAACACGGTGTATTGGTAGATATCGACACCACATTTCTGCATCGCTTCCTTACATTCACTGCAATGTTATGTACAGTACGTGGCATAGGGTTTTTAGCAACGCTCTCTCTCATTGGCCGGGTGAGTTAGAGACACCGAGGACCATAATCTGGCTCAGCAATGGCAGGTGTTCAACAAAGTGACACATTTACTGCAAAGTGACACATTTACTGCAACGTGATACATTTACTGCAACGTGACACATTTACTGAGGTAATGCAAAGGCCCGCTGATGTTGCACTCGAGATACAAACCTCATTGCTTCTTCCTTCCAGCAACCTCCCGGCAACATGGGCGAAATAGATACAGAAGTTGACGCGTGTGACAAGATTAGTTGTCGCGAACGGACGTTAACCAGTACATTTGGAAAATCGCTGTATTAAAACTTGCCACGAATTTGACCTATTTAGGCTGTGAACAATGAAACGATAGAATACCTTGTGAAAGTGCTGTTCCAGAGTTTTACCTTCTGAAAGTGGTGCTCCAGAGTTTTACCTTCTGAAAGTGCTGCTCCAGAGTTTACCTTCTGAAAGTGCTGCTCCAGAGTGTTACCTTCTGAAAGTGCTGCTCCAGAGTGTTACCTTCTGAAAGTGCTGCTCCAGAGTGTTACCTTCTGAAAGTGCTGCTCCAGAGTTTTACCTTCTGAAAGTGCTGCTCCAGAGTGTTACCATCTGAAAGTGCTGCTCCAGAGTGTTACCATCTGAAAGTGCTGCTCCAGAGTGTTACCATCTGAAAGTGCTGCTCCAGAGTTTTACCTTCTGAAAGTGCTGCTCCAGAGTTTTACCTTCTGAAAGTGCTGCTCCAGAGTGTTACCATCTGAAAGTGCTGCTCCAGAGTGTTACCTTCTGAAAGTGCTGCTCTAGAGTGTTACATTCTGAAAGTGCTGCTCCAGAGTGTTACCATCTGAAAGTGCTGCTCCAGAGTGTTACCATCTGAAAGTGCTGCTCCAGAGTGTTACCTTCTGAAAGTGCTGCTCCAGAGTGTTACCATCTGAAAGTGCTGCTCCAGAGTGTTACCTTCTGAAAGTGCTGCTCCAGAGTGGGGTGGTCAGGGGTGGGTGGGGTGTTGAGGGGTGGGGTGATGATTGGGGACACTATAAACTGATCGGTCACTTTCATTTGAGTAAAACTTGTCCACATCTCACTCACACACACACACACACACACACACACACACACACACACACACACACACACACACACACACACACACACACACACACACACACACACACACACACACACACACACACACACACACACACACACACACACACGCACACAATCCTCTGTGGAAAAACAAAGACACATAGGTACACACACACACACACACACACACACACACACACACACACACACACACACACACACACACACACACACACACACACACACACACACACACACACACACACACACACACACAATCCTCTGTGGAAAAACAAAGGCCCAGACGTATCTCCTGTGAAAGGAAGTTATGACCAGCAGGGGGGAGGGGAGAAACAGAGGTTAGGAGATGGCAGCTATTGTAGACCAGTGGATGAACCCACATTAGGATGTAGCAGGGTGGATATTATATCTTGTATGTTATGACTTGCGTATGAGTTAGCCGCGGGTGAGATTTCTCCAAAAAGACGATTTAACTGACTGGACTGGACAACTTACTTCTCATGAAATAAACATTTATATTATTGGCCTTCCATTTAAGAGCCAATATCAAGAGGCACCTTCCATGAAAGAGACATATACTGTATGTTACATGTATAATAATGATAATAACTAGGAGACTCATTATGCACTCCATTTCAATGAAAAGTATCTACAGTAGAGCAATGTATTTCCTGGACTGCTATAAGAGCTACATACTGTTCATGTAGACTAACAACTGTGTCATATAACATTCGACTATAAATAACAGGTACAAACATAGAATTAAGAGGCAGGAGAAAAAGGATGCAGTCTCTTTAAAAACATCTCTCTCTCTCTCTCTCTCTCTCTCTCTCGCTCTCTCTCTCTCTCTCTCTCTCTCTCTCTCTCTCTCTCTCTCTCTCTCTCTCTCTCTCTCTCTCTCTCTCTCTCTCTCTCTCTCTCTCTCTCTCTCTCTCTCTCTCTCTCTCTCTCTCTCTCTCTCTCTCTCTCTCTCTCTCTCTCTCTCTCGCTCGCTCGGCACATTTAATTTAAACAGCTGTTCCCTTTTTCACTGCGGTATCATGGAGCACATCCACAGAGGAGGTACGCCCATGCAGATTTCTCATGTAATGCCAATGAGCGCAGTAGGAAGTGACCTTGAGAAAGGAAAATGTCAACTTCCTGGAAAAAATTGTCTTTCTCTGCTGGGGTGCTATTTAACCTAATTTAAACTAATATCCGAAATGAAGTACATTTTGTTCAACAATTTAGTGAAGTTCCTTCCTGTCTCTGTCGGAATGGTGCTGATCAGATGTTCAACACAGTTTGCTTGACAAAATATTTGAAGAGGGTAGGTTGGAAGGACTGGGATTGGGGTGAAAAGATACAGAGATTGACAAAGTATGCATGTGTGTGTGAGTCTGTGTGTTTGCATGCGTGCATGCGAGTGCATACATGTGTGTGTGTGTGTGTGTGTGTGTGTGTGTGTGTGTGTGTGTGTGTGTGTGTGATATGTGTGTGTGTGTGTGTGTATGTGTGTGTGTGTGTGTGTGTGTGTGTGTGTGTGTATGTGTGTGTGTGTGTGCGTGAGAGTATGTATGAATGCATGTTTTTTCTCAGTTCTTTCTGAGTGTGTGTCCATGTGTGTCTATGTCTAAGTGCGACTAACGGGCAGGCTCGCTACAAGCCGAGCAGATTGGCTGGCAGTTAAAGAGCCGTGGAGGCCTGCGGTGCCGGGCCCCTCGCCCCAGCACAGCTCCACAGATGACCAGGTAACCAATCTGCTCACCATGGGCCCATGCCAATGTACAGGCTGGGGGAAGGAGAAGTGACAACCGCGGTCGCACGCTGTTCTCCAAGCTGTCCGATCTGTAGATCTGGATCGGCCTCATCAGTCCTTTTTTCCCCACCTCCGACCATCTCGCCATCTCTTCCCTCTCATTAACTAAATCCATATCTGACAGAGAGCGAGACAGAGAGAGAGAGAGACGCTGGGTATGTACATGGTCAATGGTAGGCTTTGAGGGGACTCATATGGTAGGTACACCTATAGCTCATCTCTTGGTAGTAGTACTGTAGACTACTTTATCACTGACCTCAACCCAGAGTCTCTTAGAACGCTCACAGTCAGTCCACTGACACCCCTAACAGATCAAAGCAAAATCACACTCTATTTCAACAGAGCTGTGCTCAATCATGAGGCATCAAAGCCAAAGGAACTAAATAATATTAAGAAATTCTATAGTTGGAAGGAAAATAGTGTGAAAATCTATCCAAAAACAATTAGGCAACAACCAATTCAATCCCTTCTAGACATTTTCCTGGACAAAATGTTTCACTGTAATAGTGAAGATGTAAACTTGGCAGTAGAAAACCTAAACGGTATATTTGACCTCTCAGCTTCCCTATCAAATCAACACATTTCAAGCAGACAACCAAAGAAAATGAACAACAATAACAAATGATTTGATGAAGAATGCAACAACCTAAGAAAGAAATTGAGAAACCTGTCCAACCAAAACCATAGAGACCCAGAAAACCTGAACCTGCACTATGGTGAATCACTAAAACAATACAGAAATACACTACGGGAAAATAAGGAACAGCACGTCAGAAATCAGCTCAATGAAAATGAAGAATCCGTAGAATCTAACCACTTCTGAGAAAATTGGAAAACTCCAAAATGGAGATGTATGGATAAACCACTTCTGTCACGTTCCTGACCTTGTTTTCCTTTTGTATAGTTGTGTTTAGTGGGTCAGGACGTGAGCTGGGTGGGCAGTCTGTGTTGTTTGTTCTATGTTAAGTGTCAGTGTTAATTGACCTTGTATGGCTCTCAATCAGAGGCAGGTGGTTGACGTTTTCCTCTGATTGAGAACCATATATAGGTAGGTTGTTTCACATTGTTTGTTGTGGGTGGTTGTCTTCCGTGTCTGTGTATGTTGCACCACACGGGACTGTTTCGGTTTGTCGTTCGTGTATGTAGTCTGTTCGTGCGTTCTTCGTATATTGTAAGTTCTCAAGTCCAGGTCTGTCTACATCGTTTATTTGTTTTGTAGGTTGTTGAAGTGTTTTCGTGTTTCGTCTATCATTTAAATAAATCAGTATGTCAAACTATCACGCTGCGCATTGGTCCTCTGATCCTTCTCGCCTCTCCTCGTCTGAGGAGGAGGACGAAGTAGACGATCGTTACAACTTCTGCAATCTTTTTGGCTCTATAACAAAGAACAAACAGCAAAAACATTTTCATGATCAAATGCAAATCTTAGAATCAACTATTAAAGACTACCAGAACATACTGGATTATTCAATTGCATTGAATGAACTACAGGAGAAAATACAAACCCTCCAACCCAAAAAAGGCCTGTGGGGTTGATTGTATCATAAATTATATTATAAGAAATACAGACCACAAATTCCAATTGGATATACTTAAACTCTTTAACATCATCCTCAGCTCTAGCATCTTCCCCAATATTTGGAACCAAGGACTGATCACCCCAATCCACAAAAGTGGTGTCACGTTCGTCATAATGAGGAGACCAAGGCGCAGCGTGGTAAGCGAACATACCTCTTTAATAAAAGAGAGAACACTGAACAGAACTAAACAAAACAACAAAACAAACCGTGAAGCAATATGGCTAGTGCAGAACAGGCAACTAAACATAGAATAACAACCCACAAAATACCCAAGGAATATGGCTACCTAAATATGTTCCCCAATCAGAGACAACGATAAACAGCTGCCTCTGATTGAGAACCAATCTAGGCAACCATAGACATATAAACACCTAGACTAGAAAACCCCTAGACATACAAAAACCCCTAGACATACGAAAAACCCTAGACAATACAAAAACTAAACAAACCACCCTTGTCACACCCTGACCTAACCAAATAATAAAGAAAACAAAGATAACTAAGGTCAGGGCGTGACAAGTGGAAACAAATTTGACCCCAATAACTACCGTGGGATATGCATTAACAGCAACCTTGGGAAAATGCTCTGCATTATCATTAACAGCAGAGTTGTACATTTACTCAGCAAAAACAATATACTGAGCAAATGTCAGATTGGCTTTTAACCACGTATTCACCCTGCATACCCTAATTGATAAACAAACAAACCAAAACAAAAGCAAAGTCTTCTCATGCTTTGTTCATTTAAAAAAAGCATTCAACTCAATATGGCATGAGGGTCTGCTATACAAATTGATGGAATGTGGTGTTGGGGGAAAAACATACGACATTATAAAATCCATGTACACAAACAACAAGTGTGCGGTTAAAATAGGCAAAAACACACGGTTCTTTCCACAGGGCCAGGGGGTGAGATACGGATGCAGCTTAAGCCCCACCCTCTTCAACATATATATCAACGAATTGGAGAGGGCACTAGAACAGTCTGCGGCACTTACCCTACTAGAATCTGAAGTCAAATGTCTACTGTTTGCTGATGATCTGGTGCTTCTGTCCCCAACCAAGGAGGGCTTACAGCAGCACCTAAATCTTCTGCACAGTTTCTGTCAGACCTGGGCCCTGACAGTAAATCTCAGTAAGACCAAAATAATGGTGTTCCAAAAAAGGTCCAGTTGCCAGGACCACAAATACAAATTCCATCTAGACACCGTTGCCCTCGAGAACACAAAAAACGATACATACCTCGGCCTAAACATCAGCGCCACAGGTAACTTCCACAAAGCTGTGAACGATCTGAAAGACAAGGCAAGAAGGGCATTCTATGGCATCAAAAGGAACATCAAATTTGACATACCAATTAGGATCTGGCTAAAAACACTTGGGTCTGCTCACCAACCAAGAACTCACAAAATGGGACAAACACCAAATTTAGACTCTGCATACAGAATTCTGCAAAAATATCCTCCTTGTACAATGTCAAACACCAAATAATGCATGCAGAGCAGAATTAGGATGATACTCACTAATTATCAAAATCCAGAAAAGAGCCATTAAATTCTACAACCACGTAAAAGGAAGCGATTCCCAAACCTTCCATAACAAAGCCATCACCTACAGAGAGATGAACCTGGAGAAGAGCCCCCTAAGCAAGCTGGTCCTGCGGCTCTGTTCACAAACACAAACATACCCCACAGAGCCCCAGGACAGCAACACAATTAGACCAAACAAAATCATGCGAAAACAAAAAGATAATTACTTGACACAATGGAAATAATTTACACAAAAAAAACAGCAAACTAGAATGCTATTTGGCCCTAAACAGAGAGTACACAGTGGCAGAATACCTGACCACTGTGACTGACCCAAAACTATGTACAGACTCAGTGAGCATAGCCTTGCTAATGAAAAAGGCCACCAAAGACAAACATGGCTCTCAAGAGAAAACGGGCTATGTGCACACTGCCCACAAAATGAGGTGGAAAAACTGAGCTACACTTCCTAACCTCCTGCCAAATGTATGACCATATTAGAGACACATATTTCCCTCAGATTACACAGACCCACAAAGAATTCAAAAACAAATCCAATTTTGATCAACTCTGATATCTTTTGGGTAAATTATCACAGTGTGCCAGCAGTGAAGCAGCAAGAAGTACAACCAGTGAAGAACAAACACCATTGTAAATACAACCCATATTTATGTATATTTGCACATAATATGACATTTGAAATATCTTTATTATTTTGGAACTTTTGTGAGTGTAATGTTCAGTGTTCATTTGTATTCATTATTTCACTTTTGTTTATTATCTGCTTCACTTGCTTTGGCAATGTTAACATATGTTTCCCATGCCAATAAAGCCTCTTGATTTGAATTGAGAGAGAGACAGAGAGACATGGTGAGTGAGAGAGAGTGAGAGACAATGTGAGAGAGAGATACAGAGACAGAGAGAGAAGAGACATAGACAGAGAAACAGAGACAGAGAGACAAAGCCAGAGAGACAGAGAGAGAGGGAGAGACAGAGAGACAAAGACAGAGAGACAGAGAGAGAGGGAGAGACAGATAGAGAGAGAGGGAGAGACAGAGAGAGCAGCAGAGGCACAGTGTGACACAGCGTGAGGAGTTGTATTAGCAGAGAAGGAAGCGGATGGAGCAGAGGATGCCCTTCATTAGGACAGTGGGAAGCAACGTGGGGCAGGCAGCCCACATCTGGCTTCATACACTCACCAGTCTCTCTGGATTGTTCTACTCTACTCAGCTTTTCTCTCCCATCTATATCACTCTCTCTCTCTCACTCTCTCTCATCTATATCACTCTCCCATCTATATCACTCTCTCTCTCCCATCTATATCACTCTCTCTCTCCCATCTATATCTCTCTCTCTCTCTCTCTCTCCCATCTATATCACTCTCTCTCTCTCTCTCTCTCTCTCTCTCTCTCTCTCTCTCTCTCTCTCTCTCTCTCTCCCATCTATATCACTCTCTCTCTCACTCTCGCTCATCTATATCACTCTCCCATCTATATCACCCTCTCTCTCCCATCTATATCACTCTCTCTCTCTCTCTCTCTCCCATCTATATCACTCTCTCTCTCACTCTCTCTCATATATATCACTCTCCCATCTATATCACTCTCTCTCCCATCTATATCACTCTCTCTCTCTCCCATCTATATCTCTCTCCCATCTATATCACTCTCTATATCACTCTCTCTCATCTATATCACTCTCCCATCTATATCACTCTCTCTCTCCCATCTATATCACTCTCTCTCTCTCCCATTTACATCACTCTCTCTCTCCCATCTATATCACTCTCTCTCTCTCTCTCCCATTTACATCACTCTCTCTCTCTCTCTCTCTCTCTCTCTCTCTCTCTCTCTCTCTCTCTCTCTCTCTCTCCCATCTATATCACTCTCTCTCTCTCATCTATATCACTCTCTCTCAACTATATCACTCTCCCATCTATATCACTCTCTCTCTCTCCCATCTATATCACTCTCTCTCTCTCTCTCTATCCCATCTATATCACTCTCTCTCTCTCCCATCTATATCACTCTCTCTCATCTATATCACTCTCTCTCTCTCATCTATATCACTCTCCCATCTATATCACTCTCTCTCTCTCTCTCTCTCTCTCTCCCATCTATATCACTCTCTCTCCCACCTATATCAATCAATCTCTCTCTATCTCTGTCAACTATATCACTCTCTCTCTCATCTATATCACTCTCTCTCAGCTATATCACACGCTCTCTCTATATATCACTCTCTCTCTCTAAATATATGTATATCTCACTCTATATATCTCTCTCTCTCTACATATATATATATATATCACTCTATATATCTCTCTCTCAGCTATATCTCCCTCTATCTCTCTCTCTCTCTCTCTCTACATATCTCTCTCTCTCTATATATATATATGTATATATCACTCTCTCTCTATATCTCTCTCTCTCTCTTTATATATATATATATATCACTTTATCTCTCTCTCTCTCATATATATCTCTCTCTATCTCTCTATCTCTCTCTATATGTATATATATATATCACTCTCTCTCTTTATATCTCTCTCTCATCTATAGCTCTCTCCCATCTATATCACTCTCTCTCTCCCATCTATATCTCTCTCTCTCTCTCTCTCTCTCCCATCTATATCACTCTCTCTCTCTCTCTCTCTCTCTCTCTCTCTCTCTCTCTCTCTCTCTCCCATCTATATCACTCTCTCTCTCTCACTCTCGCTCATCTATATCACTCTCCCATCTATATCACCCTCTCTCTCCCATCTATATCACTCTCTCTCTCTCTCTCTCCCATCTATATCACTCTCTATATCACTCTCTCTCATCTATATCACTCTCCCATCTATATCACTCTCTCTCTCCCATCTATATCACTCTCTCTCTCTCCCATTTACATCACTCTCTCTCTCCCATCTATATCACTCTCTCTCTCTCTCTCCCATTTACATCACTCTCTCTCTCTCTCTCTCTCTCTCTCTCTCTCTCTCTCTCCCATCTATATCACTCTCTCTCTCTCATCTATATCACTCTCCCATCTATATCACTCTCTCTCTCTCTCTCTCTCTCTCTCCCATCTATATCACTCTCTCTCCCACCTATATCAATCAATCTCTCTCTATCTCTGTCAACTATATCACTCTCTCTCTCATCTATATCACTCTCTCTCAGCTATATCACACGCTCTCTCTATATATCACTCTCTCTCTCTAAATATATGTATATCTCACTCTATATATCTCTCTCTCTCTACATATATATATATATATATATATATATCACTCTATATATCTCTCTCTCAGCTATATCTCCCTCTATCTCTCTCTCTCTCTCTCTCTACATATCTCTCTCTCTCTATATATATATGTATATATCACTCTCTCTCTATATCTCTCTCTCTCTCTTTATATATATATATATATCACTTTATCTCTCTCTCTCTCATATATATCTCTCTCTATCTCTCTATCTCTCTCTATATGTATATATATATATCACTCTCTCTCTTTATATATCTCTCTCATCTATAGCTCTCTCCCATCTATATCACTCTCTCTCTCCCATCTATATCTCTCTCTCTCTCTCTCTCTCTCCCATCTATATCACTCTCTCTCTCTCTCTCTCTCTCTCTCTCTCTCTCTCTCTCTCTCTCTCTCTCTCTCCCATCTATATCACTCTCTCTCTCTCACTCTCGCTCATCTATATCACTCTCCCATCTATATCACCCTCTCTCCCCCATCTATATCACTCTCTCTCTCTCTCTCTCCCATCTATATCACTCTCTATATCACTCTCTCTCATCTATATCACTCTCCCATCTATATCACTCTCTCTCTCCCATCTATATCACTCTCTCTCTCTCCCATTTAAATCACTCTCTCTCTCCCATCTATATCACTCTCTCTCTCTCTCTCCCATTTACATCACTCTCTCTCTCTCTCTCTCTCTCTCTCTCTCTCTCTCTCTCTCTCTCTCTCTCTCCCATCTATATCACTCTCTCTCTCTCATCTATATCACTCTCTCTCAACTATATCACTCTCCCATCTATATCACTCTCTCTCTCTCCCATCTATATCACTCTCTCTCTCTCTCTCTCTCTCTCCCATCTATATCACTCTCTCTCTCTCTCTCTCTCTCTCTCTCTCTCTCTCTCTCTCTCTCTCTCTCTCTCTCTCTCTCTCTCCCATCTATATCACTCTCTCTCTCTCACTCTCGCTCATCTATATCACTCTCCCATCTATATCACCCTCTCTCTCCCATCTATATCACTCTCTCTCTCTCTCTCTCCCATCTATATCACTCTCTCTCTCACTCTCTCTCATATATATCACTCTCCCATCTATATCACTCTCTCTCCCATCTATATCACTCTCTCTCTCTCCCATCTATATCTCTCTCCCATCTATATCACTCTCTATATCACTCTCTCTCATCTATATCACTCTCCCATCTATATCACTCTCTCTCTCCCATCTATATCACTCTCTCTCTCTCCCATTTACATCACTCTCTCTCTCCCATCTATATCACTCTCTCTCTCTCTCTCCCATTTACATCACTCTCTCTCTCTCTCTCTCTCTCTCTCTCTCTCTCTCTCTCTCTCTCTCTCTCTCTCTCTCTCCCATCTATATCACTCTCTCTCTCTCATCTATATCACTCTCTCTCAACTATATCACTCTCCCATCTATATCACTCTCTCTCTCTCCCATCTATATCACTCTCTCTCTCTCTCTCTCTCTATCCCATCTATATCACTCTCTCTCTCTCCCCCATCTATATCACTCTCTCTCATCTATATCACTCTCTCTCTCATCTATATCACTCTCCCATCTATATCACTCTCTCTCTCTCTCTCTCTCTCTCTCCCATCTATATCACTCTCTCTCCCACCTATATCAATCAATATATATATATATATCACTCTATATATCTCTCTCTCAGCTATATCTCCCTCTATCTCTCTCTCTCTCTCTCTCTACATATCTCTCTCTCTCTCTATATATATATGTATATATCACTCTCTCTCTATATCTCTCTCTCTCTCTTTATATATATATATATATCACTTTATCTCTCTCTCTCTCATATATATCTCTCTCTATCTCTCTATCTCTCTCTATATGTATATATATATATCACTCTCTCTCTTTATATCTCTCTCTCATCTATAGCTCTCTCTCATCTATATCTCTCTCTATCTCTCTCTCTCTATATATATTTATATACTGTATATCACTCTCTCTCTTTATATCTCTCTCTCTCTCTCTATATATATATATATATATATATATATATCTCATCTATATATCTCTCCATCTCTCTCTCTCTCTATATATATATATATACACTGCTCAAAAAAATAAAGGGAACACTTAAACAACACAATGTAACTCCAAGTCAATCACACTTCTGTGAAATCAAACTGTCCACTTAGGAAGCAACACTGATTGACAATAAATTTCACATGCTGTTGTGCAAATGGAATAGACAAAAGGTGGAAATTATAGGCAATTAGTAAGACACCCCCAAAAAAGGAATGGTTCTGCAGGTGGTGACCACACACCACTTCTCAGTTCCTATGCTTCCTGGCTGATGTTTTGGTCACTTTTGAATGCTGGTGGTGCTTTCACTCTAGTGGTAGCATGAGACGGAGTCTACAACCCACACAAGTGGCTCAGGTAGTGCAGTTCATCCAGGATGGCACATCAATGCGAGCTGTGGCAAAAAGGTTTGTTGTGTCTGTCAGCGTAGTGTCCAGAGCATGGAGGCACTACCAGGAGACAGGCCAGTACATCAGGAGATGTGGAGGAGGCCGTAGGAGGGCAACAACTCAGCAGCAGGACCGCTACCTCCGCCTTTGTGCAAGGAGGTGCACTGCCAGGGCCCTGCAAAATGACCTCCAGCAGGCCACAAATGTGCATGTGTCAGCATATGGTCTCACAAGGGGTCTGAGGATCTCATCTCGGTACCTAATGGCAGTCAGGCTACCTCTGGCGAGCACATGGAGGGCTGTGCGGCCCCACAAAGAAATGCCACCCCACACCATGACTGACCCACCGCCAAACCGGTCATGCTGGAGGATGTTGCAGGCAGCAGAACGTTCTCCACGGCGTCTCCAGACTCTGTCACGTCTGTCACATGTGCTCAGCGTGAACCTGCTTTCATCTGTGAAGAGCACAGGGCGCCAGTGGCGAATTTGCCAATCTTGGTGTTCTCTGGCAAATGCCAAACGTCCTACACGGTGCTGGGCTGTAAGCACAACCCCCACCTGTGGATGTCGGGCCCTCATACCACCCTCATGGAGTCTGTTTCTGACCGTTTGAGCAGACACATGCACATTTGTGGCCTGCTGGAGGTCATTTTGCAGGGCTCTGGCAGTGTACCTCCTTGCACAAAGGCGGAGGTAGCGGTCCTGCTGCTGGGTTGTTGCCCTCCTACGGCCTCCTCCACGTCTCCTGATGTACTGGCCTGTCTCCTGGTAGTGCCTCCATGCTCTGGACACTACGCTGACAGACACAACAAACCTTTTTGCCACAGCTCGCATTGATGTGCCATCCTGGATGAACTGCACTACCTGAGCCACTTGTGTGGGTTGTAGACTCCGTCTCATGCTACCACTAGAGTGAAAGCACCGCCAGCATTCAAAAGTGACCAAAACATCAGCCAGGAAGCATAGGAACTGAGAAGTGGTGTGTGGTCACCACCTGCAGAACCATTCCTTTTTTGGGGGTGTCTTACTAATTGCCTATAATTTCCACCTTTTGTCTATTCCATTTGCACAACAGCATGTGAAATTTATTGTCAATCAGTGTTGCTTCCTAAGTGGACAGTTTGATTTCACAGAAGTGTGATTGACTTGGAGTTACATTGTGTTGTTTAAGTGTTCCCTTTATTTTTTTGAGCAGTGTATATATATATATATATATAACTCTCTCTGTCTCTCTCTCTCTATATCTGTCTCTCTCTCTCCATATCTGGGCCTCTCTCTATATATCTGTCTCTCTCTCTATATATCTGTCTCTCTCTCTCTATATCTATATCTATCTCTCTCTCTATATATCTGTCTCTCTCTATATCTATATCTCTCTATATCTATCTCTCTCTCTATATCTGTCTCTCTCTATATCTGTCTCTCTCTATATCTGTCTCTCTCTTTTTCTGTCTCTCTCTCTCTCTCTCGCTTTCTCTCTCTCTCTCTCTCTCTCTCCCTCTCTCTCTCTCTCCCTCTCTCTCTCTCCCTCTCTCTCTCTCTCTATATATATATACAGTATATCACAAAAGTGAGTACACCCCTCACATTTTTGTAATATTTGAGTATATCTTTTCATGTGACAACACTGAAGAAATGACACTTTGCTACAATGTAAAGTAGTGAGTGTACAGCTTGTATAACAGTGTACATTTGCTGTCCCCTCAAAATAACTCAACACACAGCCATTAATGTCTAAACCGCTGGCAACAAAAGTGAGTACACCCCTCAGTGAAAATGTGAAAGTGAAAATGTCCAAATTGGGCCTAATTAGCCATTTTCCCTCTCCGGTGTCATGTGACTCGTTAGTGTTACAAGGTCTCAGGTGTGAATGGGGAGCAGGTGTGTTAAATTTGGTGTCATCGCTCTCACACTCCCTCATACTGACTGGTCACTGGAAGTTCAACATGGCACCTCATGGCAAAGAACTCTCTGAGGATCTGAAAAAAATAATTGTTGCTCTACATAAAGATGGCCTGGGCTATAAGAAGATTGCCAAGACCCTGAAACTGAGCTGCAGCACGGTGGCCAAGACCATACAGTGGTTTAACTGGACAAGTTCCACTCAGAGCAGGCCTCGCCATGGTCGACCAAAGAAGTTGAGTGCACGTTCTCAGCGTCATATCCAGAGGTTGTCTTTGGGAAATAGACATATGAGTGCTGCCAGCATTGCTGCAGAGGTTGAAGGGGTGGGGGGTCAGCCTGTCAGTGCTCAGACCATACGCCGTACACTGCATCAAATTGGTCTGCATGGCAGTCGTCCCAGAAAGAAGCCTGTTCTAAAGATGATGCACAAGAAAGCCCGCAAACAGTTTGCTGAAGACAAGCAGACTAAGGACATGGATTACTGGAACCATGTCCTGTGGTCTGATGAGACCAAGATAAACTTATTTGGTTCAGATGGTGTCAAGCGTGTGTGGCGGCAACCAGGTGAGGAGTACAAAGACAAGTGTGTCTTGCCTACAGTCAAGCATGGTGGTTGGAGTGTCATGGTCTGGGGCTGCATGAGTGCTGCCGGCACTGGGGAGCTACAGTTCATTGAGGGAACCATAAATGCCAACATGTACTGTGACATACTGAAGCAGAGCATGATCCCCTCCCTTCGGAGACTGGGCCGCAGGGCAGTATTCCAACATGATAACGACCCCAAACACACCTCCAAGACGACCACTGCCTTGCTAAAGAAGCTGAGGGTAAAGGTGATGGACTGGCCAAGCATGTCTCCAGACCTAAACCCTATTGAGCATCTGTGGGGCATCCTCAAATGGAAGGTGAAGGAGTGCAAGGTCTCTAACATCCACCAGCTCCGTGATGTCGTCATGGAGGAGTGGAAGAGGACTCCAGTGGCAACCTGTGAAGCTCTGGTGAACTCCATGTCCAAGAGGGTTAAGGCAGTGCTGGAAAATGATGGTGGCCACACAAAATATTGACACTTTGGGCCCAATTCGGACATTTTCACTTAGGGGTGTACTCACTTTTGTTGCCAGCGGTTTAGACATTAATGGTTGTGTGTTGAGTTATTTTGAGGGGACAGCAAATGTACACTGTTAAACAAGCTGTACACTCACTACTTTACATTGTAGCAAAGTGTCATTTCTTCAGTGTTGTCACATGAAAAGATATACTCAACTATTTACAAAAAATGTGAGGGGTGTACTCACTTTTGTGATATACTGTATATATCTATTCAAATCATTTCAAATGGTTTTATTGGCATGGGAAACATTTGTTAACATTGTCAAAGCAAGTGAAGTAGATAAGAAACAGAAGTGAAAAAAACAATAAAATGAACAGTAAACATTACACTCACAGAAGTTCAAAAGGAATAGAGACATTTCAAATGTCATATCACGGCTATATACAGTGTTGTAATGAGGTGCAAATAGTCTCTCTCTCACTCTCTCTACTAACATTGTTATGAAAATGTCAGTAAAGCCCTGAAAGTATGAGAAACATGCATCTTGAAAGGAGAGGAAGCCATCACAAACAGTATCTGGATGAGAGAGTGAGAGAGAGAGAGAGAGAGAGAGAGAGAGAGAGAGAGAGAGAGAGAGAGAGAGAGAGAGAGAGAGAGAGAGAGAGAGAGAGAGAGAGAGAGAGAGAGAGAGAGAGAGAGAGAGAGAGAGAGAGAGAGAGAGAGAGAGAGAGAGAGAGAGAGAGAGAGAGAGAGAGAGAGAGACCATCACGGAGAAGGACATACAGAGTGAGAGCACCAGCTGATTTCTGGCTGTGCGTCATCTCTTTTGTTTGGCGCTGTGTCAGCAGCTGACAGATACAGTACATGATGGGTGACAGATGCATGAAGGATGACAGATGCATGATGGGTGGCAAACTGACAAGGCCTGTGATGGGAGAAGTCTGAAAACCACTGTGAAACTGCACATATGTTCCTGGTGCAGTGGTGTAAAAATGTGTACATGTGTGTGTTAGACTAGAGTTTTGCGTCATTGTGTGAGTGTGTGTGTCTGTGTGTGTGTTTGTGTATGTGTGTGTGTTATGAGTTAGCAGTGGGTGGAGACCAAGCCCTTCTAGACACAATATACTTCTACATTTACTTTAGTAAAGTGAAAGAGAAGACAGAGCATTTTCAACTGAAATAGGACACAGTAAGCCACTTAATACTGCTGCACCACCTCACAGTATGTCACCAGCAGTTAGTTGTTTAACATCTCACTATAAAGTCTGGTGTTTTGAGAGGTATTAGGCTAATCTCCAAAGGTGGGGCATATACCTGCAACGTCCATTAGCCAGTGACACCTATTGTCAATCGTCCTCGTCGTAGAAATCTACAGCGCCTCCAGAAAGTATTCACACCCCATTACTTATCCACATTTTGTTGTGTTACAGCCTGAATTTATTTTTTTTCCGGGAGTTTTGGCATGTTCCGTTCTCTGAGTTTGTTGACGATGGAGAGCTTCGTGCCACTTGGCAAGTTTTGCTTGCAAATTCGAGAGGGAAAGGGACATTCTAAATCCAAACAACGATTGTTCTGGACAAAGGACCACTTGTACAAGATTCTGATGGAAGCTCAACCAAAGTAGGACACATTTATGATGTTATTTCCTATTTCTGTCGAAAATGTGTTGTTGTGTTTTCCGCCTTGAGTTTTGGCGCTGTCTCGCTATAACGTAAGCTGTATGTCGTAATGAAGTTATTTTTAGAATTCTAACACGGCGATTGCATTAAGAACTAGTGTATCTATCATTTGCTGTACAACAAGTATTTTTTAATAACGTTTATGATTAGTTATTTGGTCAGAATAGGTGAGTGTCAGAAATATATCCGGACATTCTGGGAAAAAGATGCTAAGTTTTCACAATGTATAACCACGGATTTCAGCTCTAAATATGCACATTTTCGAACAAAACATAAGTGTATTGTATAACCTGATGTTATAGGACTGTCATCTGATGAAGTTTGTCCAGGTTAGTTTATATTAAAACATTTTTTTATATATCTTTTGCTGTTTTCTTGCGATCGCTAACTTTTGCTGCTGATAAATGGGTTGTGTTTTTGGCTATTGTGGTAAGCTAATATAATGCTATATTGTGTTTTCACTGTAAAACACTTAAAGAATCGGAAATATTGGCTGGATTCACAAGATGTTTGACTTTCATTTGCTGTACACCATGTATTTTTCATAAATGTTTTATGATGAGTATTTAGGTATTTCAATTTGGTCTCTGTAATTGTTCTAGCTGCTTCGGTGCTATTTCCGATTGTAGCTGCAATGTAAAACTATGATTTATACCTCAAATATGCACATTTTTCGAACAAAACATAGATTTATTGTATAACATGTTATAAGACTGTCATCTGATGAAGTTGTTTCTTGGTTAGTTTGGTTGGTTCTTGGTTAGTTAGGTTGGTTTTGTGCATGCTACCTGTGCTGTGAAAAATGTCTGTGCTTTTTTCTATTTGGTGGTGAGCTAACATAAATATACGTGGTGTTTTCGCTGTAAAACATTTAAAACATCGGACATGTTGGCTGGATTCACAAGATGTTTATCTTTCATTTGCTGTATTGGACTTGTTAATGTGTGAAAGTTAAATATTTCTAAAAAATATCTTTTGAATTTCGCTCCCTGCACTTGGACGGGCTGTTGTCATATTGAGCCCGACAACGGCCTGCAGCCATAAAAGGTTAAACCACTCAAGTGTTGCTTTAGCAGTATGCTTAGGGTCATTGTCCTGCTGGTAGATGAACCTCTGTCCCAGTCTCAAATCTCTGGAAGACTGAAACAGGTTTCCCTCAAGAATTTCCCTGTATTTAGCGCCATCCATCATTCCTTCAGTTCTGACCAGTTTCCCAGTCCCTGCCAATGAAAAACATCCCCATAGCACGATGCTGCCACCACCATGCTTTACTGTGGGGATGGTATTCTCGGGGTGATGAGAGGTAGTGGGTTTGCGCCAGACATAGCGTTTTCTTTAATGGCCAAAAAGCTCAATTTTAGCCTCATCTGACCAGAGTACCTTCTTCAATATGTTTGGGGAGTCTCCCACATGTTTGCACATGTTTGCTTATTTTTTTCTTTAAGTAATGGCTTTTATTCTGGCCACTCTTCCGTAAAGCCCAGCTCTGTGGAGTGTACGGCTTTGCAGCTCCTTCAGGGTTATCTTTGGTCTCTTTGTTATGTCTCTGATTAACCTGTTTGGCGTGCAAGCCCGACGTCGGTACACTTATGACAACAGCCACTTCAAGTGCAGGGCGCGAAATTCAAAAGATATTCTTTTTAAATATTTAACTTTCACACATTAACAAGTCCAATACAGCATATGAAAGGTACACATCTCGTGAATCCAGCCAACATGTCCGATTTTTAAAATGTTTTACAGGGAAGACAAAATATGTAAATCTATTAGCTAACCACGTTAGCAAAAGACTCCACTTTTATTACTCCATCAGTTTTTGACTCCATCAGTAGCTATCACAAATTCGGCCAAATAAAGATATAAATAGCCACTAACCAAGAAACAACCTCATCAGATGACAGTCTGATAACATATTTATTGTATAGCATATGTTTTTTTCGAAAAATGTGCATATTTCAGGTATAAATCATAGTTTACATTGCAGCTACATTCAGAAATTGCACCGAAAGCAGCCATAATATTTACAGACACCAACGTCAAATACCTAATTACTCATCATAAAACATTTCTGAAAAATACATAGTGTACAGCAAATGAAAGACAGGCATCTTGTGATGCCAGACAATATTTCCGATTTATTAAGTGTTTTACAGCGAAAACAAAATGTTGCGTTATATTAGCTTAGCACAATAGCCAGAAACACTTGGGCGCCGGCGACTACGACAGATATATGAAATAACATCATAAATTGGGTCTTACTTTTGCTGATCTTTCATCAGAATGTTGAACAAGGTGTCCTTTGTCCAGATGAGTCGTTGTTTGGATTCAGAATGGCAACTTTCTCTCTCCATTTAGCAAGCGCGCTAGCCGGGTTGCACGGATCTCTCCATGTAAACAAACGGAAGAGAACGGAACACGGCAAAACTCCCGAAAAAATGTCAATAATCTGATGAAACTATATTGAAAAAAACATACTTTACGATGATATGGTGACATGTATCAAATAAAATCAAAGCCGGAAATAATAGTCGCCTATAACGTCAGCAAAACAAAAGGCAACCCCACTGTCCAAATCGCGTTCTTCAGAGTACCGGAACTGGGGTACACGTCATTCCAAGAGGATTTATTCCATCCCAGATCGAGATAATCACCTCATTTCTTCTCTCACAGCCTTCTTGACACCCAGAGGAAGGTGTATGACGTGCATGTATACTAATAGGTCTTGTGCCCATGTATAGGCATGAAGAAGAACAGAGCATCGATTTCAGACGTTCCACTTCCTGGTCAGGAAAAGTGCTGCAGAATGAGTTCTGTTTCACTCAGAGAAATAATTCAAACGGTTTTAGAAACTAGAGAGTGTTTTCTATCCAATAGTAATAATAATATGCATATTGTACGAGCAAGAATTGAGTACGAGGCCGTTTGAAATGGACACATTTTATCAGGCTGCTCAATACTGCCCCTTGCAGCCATAAGAAGTTAATGCCCTCCTTGCCTGGTCTGTGAGTTTTGGTGGGTGTTCAAAGTTTCTGATATTTTTTTATAACTCAATCCTGACCTCTACTTCTCCACAACTTTGTCCCTGACCTGTTTGGAGAGCTCCTTGGTCTTCATGGTGCCGCTTGCTTGGTGGTGCCCTTTGCTTAGTGGTGTTGCAGACTCTGGGGCCTTTCAGAACAGGTGTATATATACTGAGATCATGTGACACTTGGATTGCACACAGGAGGACTTTATTTAACTATTTATGTGACTACTGAAGGTAATTGGTTGCACCGAATCTTAATTAGGGGCTTCATAGCAAAGGGGGTGAATATATATGCACATAACACTTTTCACTTTTTTATTTTATATAATTTTTTGAAACAAGTTTCACTTCCCCAATTTGGACTATTTTGTGTATGTCCATTACATGAAATCCAAATAAAAATCAATTTAAATTACAGGTTGTAATGCAACAAAATAGGAAAAACACCAAATGGGATGAATACGTTTGCAAGGCACTGTAAGCACAGGCAAAATCTGGTTCAATCGGCTTTTCAACAGATACTGGGAGAGCAATTAATCTTTCAGCAGGACAATAACCAAAACACAAGGCCAAATATACACTGGAGTTGCTTACCAAGACAACAATGAATGTTCCTGAGAGGCCTAGTTATAGTTTTGACTTAAATAGGCTGGAAAATGGTCTTGAAAATGACTGTCTGGCAATAATCAACAACTAACTTGACAGAATTTGAATAATTTTTGATAAACTTGTAACTCCACTTTTGAGAAAATGGGTGATGAATGTTTTGGTACTACTACTGGAGAGCTCTTCTTTGTCTACACCCATTCAGCATTGTTCACATCCTCTTAAGCCTTCAGCCCCACCCATCTCTTTAAGGATTCACATGTGAGGCCATGTGCTAAACAGAGTGAGTAGTATAGTAAACAACGTAAGATTACAATTGACCTACCAAGTTTAGATAATAAGAATAACCTCATACAATGCAATGAAAATGATATTCACCTGAATTACTGGTGCTGCTTGATCTGTTGCTGCCAGCCATAGCTTTCCACCAGTACCGTACCATCCTCCAGTCTAACTCGCTGTGGGATGTTGACCCCTGTCACAGTGCTGTCCTTCATACCAGCAATCCCTCCATACATTCCTGAAGGAAGACTACACGTACCTCTGAAAAATACACAAATAAGATCAATTAAAGTAGTTCCTGTTGCAGGTAAAGAACATCATCAAAACGTATTGTTTATTATTTATTGTTTATTGTTTGTTTACATACC
This sequence comes from Salvelinus namaycush, assembly GCF_016432855.1. NCBI lineage: Eukaryota > Metazoa > Chordata > Actinopteri > Salmoniformes > Salmonidae > Salvelinus > Salvelinus namaycush. The sequence goes on along the minus strand of NC_052312.1, from coordinate 4,414,212 downwards.
AAGTGTTGTCATTGATTCCCTGTAGAGACGCCACACTGCTGCTTTTGTCACATGGGATGGCAGCAGCTTTCCACCAAAGTGTTTGTGTCCTGGGTGGCGTCCTGGTAATCCTATTGCATTATCCTCTGCATAGGTGTTGATGAAGTTCACCACTCGCTGTAAGTCCTCATGCTTCAGGATGTAACCTGTGCTTGCCTGGGCCAGCTCTTTTTGATGGGAGGCATTAGACCATTCTCCTTGTATGACTGGTGGAGGAGAGACAGGCGTGTTCTACTGATGCTGAAAGACAAACTCCAGATACAAATATTTTTGTATTATTATACAACAGATAGCCGTAATCACCGTCAGACACACCTGGCTAACTTGATGAGTCATGTAATCATCTGGCGAGGTGAGGTCTTTTGTTTAGACACGTAGCTAGCTAGCTAAACAATGAACCATAATCCCAACCCATAGAGCACGAGCAATACAAACCCATTGTCATATCTAGCTAAAGCTACCCAACTAGATTCAATGTTAGTTCGTTAGATAACATATACAGTTCGTACATGTAACGTTAGCGAGCCAGCCAGCTAACGTTAGCTAGCTAGCTAACAGTGCACGTTAACTTGCTATGAAAACGACATTCTGACAAAATTAGAAGCGTATAATATCTGAAAATGTAGATAGACTCTTACCCGTATTCATGGATGAACGCTTCACGGCAGACTGCAACCCCTTTCATTAAATAACAAGTCCTGTGTCATTTCCATTTTGTTAATACAGCTTGCTCTGCCCGTTGTGTCAATTCAATCTGGTGCACACTGACCGTGTGCAATGCCATCAGATCCGTCTCCCTCTCTGTCACAGATGCCGTGGTTGCCCTTAGTTTGAAGATGTAATCCGGAGAGAAACACTTTGCAAACACCATGATATCTTTTTAATAAACGGAAGTAAGTAAGGATTATCTAAACATACCGAGTAGCTCATGTTATAGACAGAAGGCACTACATGGCAGACCAATCCATACTCATGTCTCAGGCATGTCCAGCCCATTTATTATCTCAGCCAATCATGGCTAGCGGGAAGGTTCCTGGCTTTTTCAGTGGCTAGACCAACTAGGTTCGGAATTGAACAATGTTCTTTGTATTTACAGATGGCATACAGGTTTATTATTAAGGCACGTGAAAGTTCACATGTTCCAGAAGGCATTTCTGACAAAGGAAAACATTCTGATAAAAATAGAATCATTTAGTACGCCTAGTATTCTGAAACGAGTCACATTTGTATTGACTAAGGGCTGTGAAAACTGATGGAAATTAGATATTTCTGTATAAAAAATGTTCTATAAATTTGCTAACATTTCTAAAAAGCATGTTTTCACTTTGTCATTATGGTGTATTTTATGTAGATGGGTGAGAATTCTTAATATTTTTTATCCATTTAGAATTCAAAACAAAACAAAAAGTGGAATAAGTCAAGGGGTGTGAATACTTTCTGAAGGCACTATGTTCTGTGGGGCATTAGACAGACAGTAGACAGACAGTGGACAGACAGTGGACAGACAGTGGACAGACATTGGACAGACAGTGGACAGACAGTGGACAGACAGTGGACAGACAGTGGACAGACATTGGACAGACAGTGGACAGACAGTGGACAGACATTAGACAGACAGTGGACAGACAATGGACAGACATTGGACAGACATTGGACAGCCAGTGGACAGACATTGGACAGACAGTGGACAGACAGTGGACAGACATTGGACAGACAGTGGACAGACAGTGGACAGACAGTAGACAGACAGTGGACAGACAGTGGACAGACAGTGGACAGACAGTGGACAGACATTAGACAGACAGTGGACAGACAGTGGACAGACAGTGGACAGACATTAGACAGACAGTGGACAGACAGTGGACAGACAGTAGAATGGTGGGCTCTCCAGTCTCCAGACACTCAAAGGTGTAATTGAAACTCCAACCAGAAAGCGCCATACAAATGACCCTCAGTGTGATGTCTGTTCTCACTGTGAGAGACGTTGTTGTGTTACCGTCGAGCTAGCCACACACGCACACTGGCTCGCACACACACACACACACACACACACACACACACACACACACACACACACACACACACACACACACACACACACACACACACACACACACACACACACACACACACACACACACACACAAAACATGCACGTGCACACACACTGGGAGTCATGGAGATGGAATCTTCTTGACCTCTAAAGGGAGCCTTAATACTCCCTCTCCTCCTTGCTCCTTGGCCTCTGTCCAGACAGCCAATCACCATGACGGCTTTGTTTTCAGCTCTACCCCTCTCTCTGTCTCTGCCCCCCCCCCCCCCCCCCCCCCTCCTCCTCCGCCACTTGAATGATCGCATCACTTTCTGTCAGAGTGTCAGTAACATCCAGGAATGGAGGACTGACAAGCCCAAAGAGTTGTTTTGGGAGCGAGCCAGCCTCACGAGACCACCATTTTGTAGAAAAGGGTATTCAGGCTATGGGATTATTGCAGTTTAGCTTTATTGATGAATAGTTTCGGCACTTGAAAAATTATTCTAAAACACTTAAGAGCCACACACAACAAACCCATTCAGGCTCCAAATAACCAGAAGGGGTAATGAACACATTTCTATAACAGCAAAATTGGGTTTTATTTGGGATATAATATTTTGTTATACGGCTGGAAAAAATATATGCAAATGAGTTGCTAATGACCAAAAAAATATTCACTTTGTGATTAACATGGGGGGGTTTCCTCCAATTTGCATTTGCATGTTCACCAGTGGAGCTTTGCTCTCTGGTCACAAATCACAGGCTAATTATACAGAACACGTGCAGCATAATGACGCTCTAAACATCTGACACGTACTGTACATTCCCCACTTCAGCTTCTCAAGAGCTGCTTCAAGCCATAAGGACTCTGCACTCTTAGGAATCAAGGGAGAGAAGAAGAGAGAGAGAGAGAGAGAGAGAGATGGATGGATGCAACTCTAGTTGAGTGATTATCAACAGATTAACCAAAGTGAAGGGGCAAGGACCCGTCTCAAATCAACATGTTAGCTAACAAACAAGGCCTGGTTTCTCCCAGATACGTGTAGATAGAATGAAAAGGCCACCCAGAAAGCCAGAAAGGGAGGGATTCACCCTTGACGAAATATCAAGACATTTTGTCCATAAGCCAAGCTGTCTATTTGTAGATCCATTGTAACAGCTAAGACTTTTAAATGGGGATTCCATTTCACAGTAAAACATACATGAAACAGGTTACTGTTACCACAACTGTTACAATTACTGTTACCAACAGTTACTGTTACCATGGTACCGATATGCATGACGACATATGACTGTTTTGTGTGTTGGCAAAGCATTCAGAACTGACAGATTGACCAGAGGAAGGCTTGACATTTTCTATATCTTTCCTTCTCCCTTAGGACCAATATACCAGTCCGGCTGCAAACCACCACCGGCCTCCATAGAATTGAATCTAGTCTGAGATTGCCTTGTTCCTTTAGCTCATCTACAAGAGAGGCAAAGGGAGTAGATGTCACAGGCTACACCTGTTTTTTTTTTGTCTTATTAACCAATAGAATGCAATGCAGGAAAACATAACAGCTTTGTATTGGCCATACACCCACGGTGAAACTGGAGTCGACTTCTGCCACCATTAAGACATGAAGAACTCCCCCTTTTGCAAAGCAATAATAATAAACCAAAATCCAATTTTAAAACACAGACAACACATATTGGAGTGACAAATGGATGGGTCGACCTCTACTCTCGTCCCTGTATACGTCTCTGTCCTCTCTTCCCTTCTCTGTCCTCTCTTCCCTTCTCTGTCCTCACTTCCCTTCTGTCCTCTCTTCCCTGTATACGCCTCTGTCCTCCCTTCCCTGCATACGCCTGTGTCCTCTCTTCCCTGCATACGCCTCTGTCCTCTCTTCCCTGTATACGCCTCTGTCCTCCCTTCCCTGTATACGCCTCTGTCCTCTCTTCCTTGTACATGCCTCTGTCCTCTCTTCCCTGTACACGCCACTGTCCTCTCTTCCCTGTATACGCCTCTGTCCTCTCTTCCCTTTATACGCCTCTGTCCTCTCTTCCCTGTATACGCCTCTGTCCTCTCTTCCCTGTACACGCCTCTGTCCTCTCTTCCCTGTATACGCCTCTGTCCTCTCTTCCCTTCTCTGTCCTCTCTTCCCTTCTCTGTCCTCACTTCCCTTCTGTCCTCTCTTCCCTGTATACGCCTCTGTCCTCTCTTCCCTTTATACGCCTCTGTCCTCTCTTCCCTGTATACGCCTCTGTCCTCTCTTCCCTGTATACGCCTCTGTCCACTCTTCCCTGTATACATCCCTGTCCTCTCTTCCCTTTACACGCCTCTGTCCTCTCTTCCCTGTACACGCCTCTGTCCTCTCTTCCCTGTACACGCCTGTGTCCTCTCTTCCCTGTACACGCCTCTGTCCTCTCTTCCCTGTACACGCCTCTGTTCTCTCTTCCCTGTACACGCCTCTGTCCTCTCTTCCCTGTACACGCCTCTGTCCTCTCTTCCCTTTACACGCCTCTGTCCTCTCTTCCCTTTACACGTCTCTGTTCCCTCTTCCCTTCTCTGTCCTCTCTTCCCTTTACACGTCTCTGTCCTCTCTTCCCTTTACACGTCTCTGTTCCCTCTTCCCTTCTCTGTCCTCTCTTCCCTTTACACGTCTCTGTCCACTCTTCCCTTCTCTGTCCTCTCTTCCCTTTACACGTCTCTGTCCACTCTTCCCTTCTCTGTCCTCTCTTCCCTTTACACGTCTCTGTCCTCTCTTCCCTTTACACGTCTCTGTCCACTCTTCCCTTCTCTGTCCTCTCTTCCCTTTACACGTCTCTGTCCACTCTTCCCTTCTCTGTCCTCTCTTCCCTTTACACGTCTCTGTTCTCTCTTCCCTTCTCTATCCTCTCTTCCCTTTACACGTCTCTGTCCACTCTTCCCTTCTCTGTCCTCTCTTCCCTTTACACGTCTCTGTCCTCTCTTCCCTTTACACGTCTCTGTCCACTCTTCCCTTCTCTGTCCTCTCTTCCCTTTACACGTCTCTGTCCACTCTTCCCTTCTCTGTCCTCTCTTCCCTTTACACGTCTCTGTCCACTCTTCCCTTCTCTGTCCTCTCTTCCCTTTACATGCCTCTGTCCTCTCTTCCCTGTACACGTCTCTGTCCTCGCTTCCCTGTACACGTCTCTGTCCTCTCTTCCCTGTACACGTCTCTGTCCTCTCTTCCCTGTACACGTCTCTGTCCACTCTTCCCTTCTCTGTCCTCTCTTCCCTTTACACGTCTCTGTCCTCTCTTCCCTGTACACGCCTCTGTCCTCTCTTCCCTGTACACGCCTCTGTCCTCTCTTCCCTGTACACGCCTCTGTCCTCTCTTCCCTTACACGTCTCTGTCCACTCTTCCCTTCTCTGTCCTCTCTTCCCTTTACACGTCTCTGTCCTCTCTTCCCTTTACACGCCTCTGTTCTCTCTTCCCTGTACACGCCTCTGTCCTCTCTTCCCTTTACACGCCTCTGTCCTCTCTTCCCTGTACACGCCTCTGTCCTCTCTTCCCTGTACACGCCTCTGTCCTCTCTTCCCTGTACACGCCTCTGTCCTCTCTTCCCTTTACACGCCTCTGTCCTCTCTTCCCTGTACACGTCTCTGTCCTCTCTTCCCTTTACACGCCTCTGTCCTCTCTTCCCTGTACAAGCCTCTGTCCTCTCTTCCCTTTACACGCCTCTGTCCTCTCTTCCCTGTATACGCCTCTGTCCTCTCTTCCCTGTACACGCCTCTGTCCTCTCTTCCCTGTACACGCCTCTGTCCTCTCTTCCCTGTACACGTCTCTGTCCTCTCTTCCCTTTACACGTCTCTGTCCACTCTTCCCTTCTCTGTCCTCTCTTCCCTGTACACGCCTCTGTCCTCTCTTCCCTTTACACGCCTCTGTCCTCTCTTCCCTTTACACGCCTCTGTCCTCTCTTCCCTGTACACGCCTCTGTCCTCTCTTCCCTGTACACGCCTCTGTCCTCTCTTCTCTGTACATGCCTCTGTCCTCTCTTCCCTTTACACGCCTCTGTCCTCTCTTCCCTGTACACGTCTCTGTCCTCTCTTCCCTTTACACGTCTCTGTCCACTCTTCCCTTCTCTGTCCTCTCTTCCCTGTACACGCCTCTGTCCTCTCTACCCTGTACACGTCTCTGTCCTCTCTTCCCTGTACACGTCTCTGTCCTCTCTTCCCTGTACACGCCTCTGTCCTCTCTTCCCTGTACATGTCTCTGTCCTCTCTTCCCTTTACACGCCACTGTCCTCTCTTCCCTGTACACGTCTCTGTCCTCTCTTCCCTTTACACGCCACTGTCCTCTCTTCCCTGTACACGTCTCTGTCCTCTCTTCCCTGTACACGTCTCTGTCCTCTCATCCCTTTACACGCCTCTGTCCTCTCTTCCCTGTACACGTCTCTGTCCTCTCTTCCCTGTACACGTCTCTGTCCTCTCTTCCCTTTACACGCCACTGTCCTCTCTTCCCTGTACACGCCTCTGTCCTCTCTTCCCTGTATACGCCTCTGTCCTCTCTTCCCTTTACACGCCTCTGTCCTCTCTTCCCTGTACACGTCTCTGTCCTCTCTTCCCTTTACACGCCTCTGTCCTCTCTTCCCTGTACACGTCTCTGTCCTCTCTTCCCTGTACACGCCACTGTCCTCTCTTCCCTTCTCTGTCCTCTCTTCCCTGTACACGACTCTGTCCTCTCTTCCCTTCTCTGTCCTCTCTTCCCTTTACACGCCTCTGTCCTCTCTTCCCTGTACACGCCTCTGTCCTCTCTTCCCTGTACACTTCTCTGTCCTCTCTTCCCTTTACACGCCTCTGTCCTCTCTTCCCTGTACACGTCTCTGTCCTCTCTTCCCTGTACACGCCACTGTCCTCTCTTCCCTTCTCTGTCCTCTCTTCCCTTTACACGCCTCTGTCCTCTCTTCCCTGTACACGTCTCTGTCCTCTCTTCCCTTTACACGCCTCTGTCCTCTCTTCCCTGTACACGCCTCTGTCCTCTCTTCCCTGTATACGCCTCTGTCCTCTCTTCCCTGTATACGCCACTGTCCTCTCTTCCCTGTATACACCTCTGTCCTCTCTTCCCTTTACACGTCTCTGTTCTCTCTTCCCTGTACACGCCTCTGTCCTCTCTTCCCTGTACACGCCTCTGTCCTCTCTTCCCTGTACACGCCTCTGTCCTCTCTTCCCTTTACACGTCTCTGTCCACTCTTCCCTTCTCTGTCCTCTCTTCCCTGTACACGCCTCTGTCCTCTCTTCCCTGTACACGTCTCTGTCCTCTCTTCCCTTTACACGCCACTGTCCTCTCTTCCCTTCTCTGTCCTCTCTTCCCTTTACACGCCACTGTCCTCTCTTCCCTTTACACACCTAAGTCCTCTCTTCCCTGTACACGTCTCTGTCCACTCTTCCCTTCTCTGTCCTCTCTTCCCTTTACACGCCTCTGTCCTCTCTTCCCTGTACACGCCTCTGTCCTCTCTTCCCTGTACACGCCTCTGTCCTCTCTTCCCTTTACACACCTCTGTCCACTCTTCCCTTCTCTGTCCTCTCTTCCCTTTACACGCCTCTGTCCTCTCTTCCCTTCTCTGTCCTCTCTTCCCTGTACACGCCTCTGTCCACTCTTCCCTTCTCTGTCCTCTCTTCCCTTTACACGCCTCTGTCCTCTCTTCCCTTCTCTGTCCTCTCTTCCCTGTACACGCCTCTGTCCACTCTTCCCTTCTCTGTCCTCTCTTCCCTGTACACGCCTCTGTCCACTCTTCCCTTCTCTGTCCTCTCTTCCCTTTACACGCCTCTGTCCTCTCTTCCCTGTACACGCCTCTGTCCTCTCTTCCCTGTACACGCCTCTGTCCTCTCTTCCCTTTACACGCCTCTGTCCTCTCTTCCCTTTACACGCCTCTGTCCTCTCTTCCCTGTACACGCCTCTGTCCTCTCTTCCCTGTACACACCTCTGTCCTCTCTTCCCTCTATACGCCTCTGTCCTCTCTTCCCTTTACACGTCTCTGTTCCCTCTTCCCTTCTCTGTCCTCTCTTCCCTTTACACGTCTCTGTCCACTCTTCCCTTTACACGCCACTGTCCTCTCTTCCCTTTACACGCCTCTGTCCTCTCTTCCCTTTACACGTCTCTGTCCACTCTTCCCTTTACACGCCACTGTCCTCTCTTCCCTTTACACGTCTCTGTCCACTCTTCCCTTTACACGCCTCTGTCCTCTCTTCCCTTTACACGCCACTGTCCTCTCTTCCCTTCTCTGTCCTCTCTTCCCTTTACACGCCTCTGTCCTCTCTTCCCTGTACACGTCTCTGTCCACTCTTCCCTGTATACGCCTCTGTCCTCTCTTCCCTTTATACGCCTCTGTCCTCTCTTCCCTGTACACGCCTCTGTCCTCTCTTCCCTGTACACGCCTCTGTCCTCTCTTCACTGTACACGCCACTGTCCTCTCTTCCCTGTATACGCCTCTGTCCTCTCTTCCCTGTATACGCCTCTGTCCTCTCTTCCCTTTACACGCCACTGTCCTCTCTTCCCTTCTCTGTCCTCTCTTCCCTTTACACGCCACTGTCCTCTCTTCCCTTTACACACCTAAGTCCTCTCTTCCCTGTACACGTCTCTGTCCACTCTTCCCTTCTCTGTCCTCTCTTCCCTTTACACGCCTCTGTCCTCTCTTCCCTGTACACGCCTCTGTCCTCTCTTCCCTGTACACGCCTCTGTCCTCTCTTCCCTTTACATACCTCTGTCCACTCTTCCCTTCTCTGTCCTCTCTTCCCTTTACACGCCTCTGTCCTCTCTTCCCTTCTCTGTCCTCTCTTCCCTGTACACGCCTCTGTCCACTCTTCCCTTCTCTGTCCTCTCTTCCCTTTACACGCCTCTGTCCTCTCTTCCCTTCTCTGTCCTCTCTTCCCTGTACACGCCTCTGTCCACTCTTCCCTTCTCTGTCCTCTCTTCCCTGTACACGCCTCTGTCCACTCTTCCCTTCTCTGTCCTCTCTTCCCTTTACACGCCTCTGTCCTCTCTTCCCTGTACACGCCTCTGTCCTCTCTTCCCTGTACACGCCTCTGTCCTCTCTTCCCTTTACACGCCTCTGTCCTCTCTTCCCTTTACACGCCTCTGTCCTCTCTTCCCTGTACACGCCTCTGTCCTCTCTTCCCTGTACACACCTCTGTCCTCTCTTCCCTCTATACGCCTCTGTCCTCTCTTCCCTTTACACGTCTCTGTTCCCTCTTCCCTTCTCTGTCCTCTCTTCCCTTTACACGTCTCTGTCCACCCTTCCCTTTACACGCCACTGTCCTCTCTTCCCTTTACACGCCTCTGTCCTCTCTTCCCTTTACACGTCTCTGTCCACTCTTCCCTTTACACGCCACTGTCCTCTCTTCCCTTTACACGCCTCTGTCCTCTCTTCCCTTTATACGTCTCTGTCCACTCTTCCCTTTACACGCCTCTGTCCTCTCTTCCCTTTACACGCCACTGTCCTCTCTTCCCTTCTCTGTCCTCTCTTCCCTTTACACGCCTCTGTCCTCTCTTCCCTGTACACGTCTCTGTCCACTCTTCCCTGTATACGCCTCTGTCCTCTCTTCCCTTTATACGCCTCTGTCCTCTCTTCCCTGTACACGCCTCTGTCCTCTCTTCCCTGTACACGCCTCTGTCCTCTCTTCACTGTACACGCCACTGTCCTCTCTTCCCTGTATACGCCTCTGTCCTCTCTTCCCTGTATACGCCTCTGTCCTCTCTTCCCTGTACACGCCACTGTCCTCTCTTCCCTGTATACGCCTCTGTCCTCTCTTCACTGTACACGCCACTGTCCTCTCTTCCCTGTATACGCCTCTGTTCTCTCTTCCCTGTATACGCCTCTGTCCTCTCTTCCCTGTACACGCCTCTGTCCTCTCTTCCCTGTACACGCCACTGTCCTCTCTTCCCTGTATACGCCTCTGTCCTCTCTTCCCTGTATACGCCTCTGTCCTCTCTTCCCTGTACACGCCTCTGTCCACTCTTCCCTTCTCTGTCCTCTCTTCCCTTTACACGCCACTGTCCTCTCTTCCCTGTATACGCCTCTGTCCTCTCTTCCCTGTACACGCCTCTGTCCTCTCTTCCCTTCTCTGTCCTCTCTTCCCTTTACACGCCTCTGTCCTCTCTTCCCTTTACACGCCTCTGTCCTCTCTTCCCTGTACACGCCTCTGTCCACTCTTCCCTTTACACGCCTCTGTCCTCTCTTCCCTGTATACGTCTCTGTCCTCTCTTCCCTTTACACGCCTCTGTCCTCTCTTCCCTGTACACGCCTCTGTCCACTCTTCCCTTTACACGCCTCTGTCCTCTCTTCCCTGTATACGTCTCTGTCCTCTCTTCCCTGTACACGCCTCTGCCCTCTCTTCCCTGTATACGTCTCTGTCCTCTCCTCCTCTTCCCCCTCTCTTTTCTCCCCGGGTGAAGGTCATGTCTCTGCACACTCCAATAAGTACATTCTGTGCAGACAACTTCCCCTCCGCCGGCCGCAGCTGATTTCACAAATGATGGTGAGACGGCCAGGGGAAGTAAATGGAAAAAGATGACTGCTTCGACGTCTGGTGCCCTAGCAGCCAACCACCACCACTCTTTCTTTTAATAAATAATGGCAAAGGATTAGTATTTATTAGGATCCACCATTAGCTACTCTTTCTGGAGTCCAAACAAGAATAAAACACTATATCATAGTGACACAATACATGACACAATACATTGTGCATTATACAAATGTACATTGCTCCAATATTACAAATGTACAATATACAATTTACAATATTACAGTAATACCATATTACCAAATTTCAAAAATGCAATCTTAAAATATTACAATGTGTGGGTGTGTGTAGAGCAGGACTCTCCAACCCTGTTCCTGGAGAACTACCCTCCTGGAGGTTTAAACTCCAACCCTGTTCCTGGAGAACTACCCTCCTGTAGGTTTTAACTCCAACCCTGTTCCTGGAGGAGAACTACCCACCTGTAGGTTTAAACTCCAACCCTGTTCCTGGAGAACTACCCACCTGTAGGTTTAAACTCCAACCCTGTTCCTGGAGAACTACCCTCCTGTAGGTTTTAACTCCAACCCTGTTCCTGGAGAACTACCCTCCTGTAGGTTTTAACTCCAACCCTGTTCCTGGAGGAGAACTACCCACCTGTAGGTTTAAACTCCAACCCTGTTCCTGGAGAACTACCCTCCTGTAGGTTTAAACTCCAACCCTGTTCCTGGAGAACTACCCTCCTGTAGGTTTTAACTCCAACCCTGTTCCTGGAGAACTACCCTCCTGTAGGTTTTAACTCCAACCCTGTTCCTGGAGGAGAACTACCCTCCTGTAGGTTTAAACTCCAACCCTGTTCCTGGATAACTACCCTCCTGTAGGTTTTAACTCCAACCCTGTTCCTGGATAACTACCCTCTTGTAGGTTTTAACTCCAACCCTGTTCCTGGACAACTACCCTCCTGTAGGTTTTAACTCCAACCCTGTTCCTGGAGAACTACCCACCTGTAGGTTTAAACTCCAACCCTGTTCCTGGAGAACTACCCTCCTGTAGGTTTTAACTCCAACCCTGTTCCTGGAGGAGAACTACCCACCTGTAGGTTTAAACTCCAACCCTGTTCCTGGAGAACTACCCTCCTGTAGGTTTAATCTCCAACCCTGTTCCTGGAGAACTACCCTCCTGTAGGTTTTAACTCCAACCCTGTTCCTGGAGGAGAACTACCCACCTGTAGGTTTAAACTCCAACCCTGTTCCTGGAGAACTACCCTCCTGTAGGTTTAAACTCCAACCCTGTTCCTGGAGAACTACCCTCCTGTAGGGTTAAACTCCAACCCTGTTACTTAACACACATGGCACTGACAGAGATGGTCGCCTCGCTTCGCGTTCTAAGGAAACTATGCAGTATTTAGTTTTTTTTATGTATTATTTCTTACATTGTTACCCCAGGAAATCTTAGGTTTTATTACATACAGCCGGGAAGAACTATTGGATATAAGAGCAACGTCAACCAACATTACGACCAGGAACACGACTTTCTCGAAGCGGATCTTCTATTTGGACTACCATCCAGGACAATGGATTGGATCCCAGAAGCCGACCCAAGACAACGGCACCGCAGAAGGGGCAGACGGAGCGGTATTCTGGTCAGGCTCCGTAGACGGGCACATCACTCACTGCTCCCGAGTATACTACTCGCCAATATCCAGTCTCTTGACAACAAGGTAGACGAAATTCGAGCAAGGGTTGCCTTCCAGAGAGACATAAGAGATTGTAACATTATCTGTTTCACAGAAACATGGCTCACTTGGGATACGTTATCAGAGTCGGTACAGCCACCCGGTTTCTTCACGCATTGCGCCGTCAGAAACAAACATCTCTCTGGTAAAAAGAGGGGCGGGGGTGTATGCCTTATGATTAACGAGGCGTGGTGTGATCATAACAACATACAGGAACTCAAGTCCTTTTGTTCACCTGACCTAGAATTCCTTACAATCAAATGCCGACCGCATTATCTATCAAGAGAATTATCTTTGATTATAATCACAGCCGTGTATATCCCCACCAAGCAGACACCTCGATGGCCCGGAAATAACTTCATTGGACTCCATGTAAACTGGAAACCACATATCCTGAGGCTGCATTTATTGTAGCTGGGGATTTTAACAAAGCTAATCTGAAAACAAGGCTCCCTAAATTTTATCAGCATATCGAATGCGCGACCCGGGCTAGCAGCATTCTGGATCATTGCTACTCTAACCTCTGTGATGCATACAAAGCCCTCTCTCTCTGTCCTTTCATCTGACCACGACTCCATTTTGTTGCTCCCAGATTATAGACAGAAACTAATACAGGGAACGCCCGTGCTCAGATCTGTTCAACGCTGGTCCGACCAATCTGATTCTACGCTTCAAGATTGCTTCGATCACGTGGACTTGGATATGTTCTGAGTAGCCTCAGACAACAACATCTGGGTCTCGACCCCACCCTGTGCACCTGGGTCCTGGACTTTCTGACGAACTGCCCCCAGGTGGTGAGGGAAGGAAACAACATCTCCACACAGCTGCTCCTCAACACTGGGGCCCCACAAGGGTGCGTTCTCAGCCCTCTCCTGTACTCCCTGTTCACCCATGACTGCGTGGCCATGCACGCCTCCAACTCAATCATCAAGTTTGCAGACAACACTACAGCGGTAGGCTTGATTACCAACAACGACAAGACGGCCTAGGAGGAGGTGAGGGCCCTCAGAGTGTGGTGTCAGGAAAATAACCTCACACTCAACGTCAACAAAACAAAGGAGATGATCGTGGACTTCAGGAAACAGTGGAGGGAGCACCCCCCTATCCACATCGACGGGACGTGGAGTAGTGGAGAAGGTGGAAAGTTTTAAGTTCCTCGGCGTACACATCACAGACAATCTGAAATGGTCCACCCACACAGACAGCGTGGTGAAGAAAGCGCAACAGCGTCTCTTCAACCTCAGGAGGCTGAAGAAATTTGGCTTGTCACCGATAACACTCACAAACCTTTACAGATGCACAATCGAGAGCATCCTGTCAGGATTTATCACCGCTTGGTACGGCAACTGCTCCGCCCACAACCGTAAGGCTCTCCAGAGGGTAATGAGGTCTGCACAACGCATCAGCGGGGGCAAACTACCTGCCCTCCAGGACACCTACACCACCCGATGTCACAGGAAGGCCAAAAAGATCATCAAGGACAACAACCACCCGAGCCCCTGCCTGTTCACCCCACTATCATCCAGAAGGCGAGGTCAGTACAGGTTCATCAAAGCAGGGACCGAGAGACTGAAAAAACAGCTTCTATCTCAAGGCCATCAGACTGTTAAACAGCCCTCACTAACATTGAGTGGCTGCTGCCAACATACTGACTCAAATTTCTAGCCACTTTGATAATTAAAAATTGGATGTAATAAATGTATCACTAGTCACTTTAAACAATGCCACTTTATATAATGTTTACATACCCTACATTACTCATCTCATATGTATATACTGTACTCTATACCATCTACTTCATCTTGCCTATGCCGTACGGCAATCGTTCATCCATAGATTACTTGTTAGATATTACTACATGGTCGGAACTAGAAACACAATCACTTTGCTAAACTCGCATTAACATCTGCTAATCATGTGTATGTGACCAATACAATTTGATTTGATTTGTTTTGGAGAAAAACCCTCCTGCAGGTTTTAACTCAAGCCCTGTTCCTGGAGAGCTACTGTCCTGTTTTTATAAATGTTTACAAATTAATACAAAAAAAAAAGCTGAAATGTCTTGATTCAATAAGTATTCAACCCATTTATTATGGCAAGCCTAAATACATTCAGGAGTAAAAATGTGCTTAACAATTCACATAATAAGATGCATGTGTGCAGTAATAGTGTTTAACATGGTTTTTGAATGATTAGTCCATCTCTGTACCCCACACATACAATTATCTGTAAGGTCCCTCAGTGAAGCAGTGAATTTCAAGCACAGATTCAACCACAAAGACCAGGGAGGTTTTCTAATGTGTCGCAAAGAATGGCACCAATTGGTAGATGGGTAAAAAACAACGCTGACATTGAATATCCCTTTGAGCATTGTGAAGTTATTAATGACACGTTGGATGGTGTATCATTACACCCAGTCACTACAAAGATACAGGTGTATTTCCTAACTCAGTTGCCGGAGAGGAAGGAAATCATTTAAGGATTTCACCATGAGGCCAATGGTGATTTTAAAACAGTTACAGAGTTTATGGCTGTGATAGGAGAAAATTGAGGATGGATCAACAACATTGTAGATACTAAACAATACTAACCTAAATGACAGAGTGAAAATAAGGAAGCCAGTACAGAATACAAATATTCCAAAACACATATCCTGTTTGAAACAAGGCACTAAAGGAATACTGAAATTATTGACAACGAAATGAACTTTTTCCTCTGAATACAAAGCATTATGTTTGGGGTAAATCCAACACAACACATCACTGAGTACCACCTTTCATATTTTCAAGCATGGTGGTGGTTTTCTTAAAATTATTTTTATTAATCTTTAGAAAATGTTTCGTCCACTTCGACATGAAAGATTATTTTGTATAAATCATTGTAAAAAAAAACAACAACAATTAAATCCATTTAAATCCTATTTTGTAACACAACCACATTTCGAAAATGTCGAGGGGTATGAAAACTTTCTGAAGGCAATGTACTGCTGGATGCGTACACACACACACACACACACACACACAAACACACACACACACACAGACACACACACACACACACACACACACACACACACACACACACACACACACACACACACACACACACACACACACACACACACACACACACACACACACACACACACACACACACACACACACACACACATTTTGTGAATTATACTTTGAGAATGATATTGTGGATGCTCAGGTCATACGCCCTCAGGGGAAAACAGCAATAATAAAAATCTCACTACTTTGTTTTTTTTGTGTTCTATGTTTGTGTCAGCCCATGTTCTGCTCTGAGAGAGCCCATGTTCTGCTCTGAGAGTGCCCATGGGTGGAGTGAGTGGTGTTTGTGAATGTGTCATGGACTGCTCTGAGAGTTGGAGTGGGTGGTGTTTGTGAATGTGTCATGGACTGCTCTGAGAGTTGGAGTGGGTGGTGTTTGTGAATGTGTCATGGACTGCTCTGAGGGTTGGAGTGGGTGGTGTTTGTGAATGTGTCATGGACTGCTCTGAGGGTTGGAGTGGGTGGTGTTTGTGAATGTGTCATGGACTGCTCTGAGGGTTGGAGTGGTTGGTGTTTGTGAATGTGTCATGGACTGCTCTGAGGGTTGGAGTGGTTGGTGTTTGTGAATGTGTCATGGACTGCTCTGAGGGTTGGAGTGGTTGGTGTTTGTGAATGTGTCATGGACTGCTCTGAGGGTTGGAGTGGTTGGTGTTTGTGAATGTGTCATGGACTGCTCTGAGGGTTGGAGTGGGTGGTGTTTGTGAATGTGTCATGGACTGCTCTGAGGGTTGGAGTGGGTGGTGTTTGTGAATGTGTCATGGACTGCTCTGAGAGTTGGAGTGGGTGGTGTTTGTGAATGTGTCATGGACTGCTCTGAGGGTTGGAGTGGGTGGTGTTTGTGAATGTGTCATGGACTGCTCTGAGGGTTGGAGTGGGTGGTGTTTGTGAATGTGTCATGGACTGCTCTGAGAGTTGGAGTGGGTGGTGTTTGTGAATGTGTCATGGACTGCTCTGAGGGTTGGAGTGGGTGGTGTTTGTGAATGTGTCATGGACTGCTCTGAGAGTTGGAGTGGGTGGTGTTTGTGAATGTGTCATGGACTGCTCTGAGGGTTGGAGTGGGTGGTGTTTGTGAATGTGTCATGGACTGCTCTGAGAGTTGGAGTGGGTGGTGTTTGTGAATGTGTCATGGATTGCTCTGAGAGTTGGAGTGGGTGGTGTTTGTGAATGTGTCATGGACTGCTCTGAGGGTTGGAGTGGGTGGTGTTTGTGAATGTGTCATGGACTGCTCTGAGAGTTGGAGTGGGTGGTGTTTGTGAATGTGTCATGGACTGCTCTGAGAGTTGGAGTGGGTGGTGTTTGTGAATGTGTCATGGACTGCTCTGAGGGTTGGAGTGGGTGGTGTTTGTGAATGTGTCATGGACTGCTCTGAGGGTTGGAGTGGTTGGTGTTTGTGAATGTGTCATGGACTGCTCTGAGGGTTGGAGTGGGTGGTGTTTGTGAATGTGTCATGGACTGCTCTGAGAGTTGGAGTGGGTGGTGTTTGTGAATGTGTCATGGACTGCTCTGAGAGTTGGAGTGGGTGGTGTTTGTGAATGTGTCATGGACTGCTCTGAGGGTTGGAGTGGGTGGTGTTTGTGAATGTGTCATGGACTGCTCTGAGGGTTGGAGTGGTTGGTGTTTGTGAATGTGTCATGGACTGCTCTGAGGGTTGGAGTGGGTGGTGTTTGTGAATGTGTCATGGACTGCTCTGAGGGTTGGAGTGGTTGGTGTTTGTGAATGTGTCATGGACTGCTCTGAGGGTTGGAGTGGGTGGTGTTTGTGAATGTGTCATGGACTGCTCTGAGGGTTGGAGTGGGTGGTGTTTGTGAATGTGTCATGGACTGCTCTGAGAGTTGGAGTGGGTGGTGTTTGTGAATGTGTCATGGACTGCTCTGAGAGTTGGAGTGGTTGGTGTTTGTGAATGTGTCATGGACTGCTCTGAGAGTTGGAGTGGGTGGTGTTTGTGAATGTGTCATGGACTGCTCTGAGAGTTGGAGTGGTTGGTGTTTGTGAATGTGTCATGGACTGCTCTGAGAGTTGGAGTGGGTGGTGTTTGTGAATGTGTCATGGACTGCTCTGAGAGTTGGAGTGGTTGGTGTTTGTGAATGTGTCATGGACTGCTCTGAGAGTTGGAGTGGGTGGTGTTTGTGAATGTGTCATGGACTGCTCTGAGAGTTGGAGTGGGTGGTGTTTGTGAATGTGTCATGGACTGCTCTGAGAGTTGGAGTGGGTGGTGTTTGTGAATGTGTCATGGACTGCTCTGAGAGTTGGAGTGGGTGGTGTTTGTGAATGTGTCATGGACTGCTCTGAGGGTTGGAGTGGGTGGTGTTTGTGAATGTGTCATGGACTGCTCTGAGGGTTGGAGTGGGTGGTGTTTGTGAATGTGTCATGGACTGCTCTGAGGGTTGGAGTGGTTGGTGTTTGTGAATGTGTCATGGACTGCTCTGAGGGTTGGAGTGGTTGGTGTTTGTGAATGTGTCATGGACTGCTCTGAGGGTTGGAGTGGGTGGTGTTTGTGAATGTGTCATGGACTGCTCTGAGGGTTGGAGTGGGTGGTGTTTGTGAATGTGTCATGGACTGCTCTGAGGGTTGGAGTGGGTGGTGTTTGTGAATGTGTCATGGACTGCTCTGAGGGTTGGAGTGGGTGGTGTTTGTGAATGTGTCATGGACTGCTCTGAGAGTTGGAGTGGGTGGTGTTTTTGAATGTGTCATGGACTGCTCTGAGGGTTGGAGTGGGTGGTGTTTGTGAATGTGTCATGGACTGCTCTGAGAGTTGGAGTGGGTGGTGTTTGTGAATGTGTCATGGACTGCTCTGAGTGTTGGAGTGGGTGGTGTTTGTGAATGTGTCATGGACTGCTCTGAGGGTTGGAGTGGGTGGTGTTTGTGAATGTGTCATGGACTGCTCTGAGAGTTGGAGTGGGTGGTGTTTGTGAATGTGTCATGGACTGCTCTGAGAGTTGGAGTGGGTGGTGTTTGTGAATGTGTCATGGACTGCTCTGAGGGTTGGAGTGGGTGGTGTTTGTGAATGTGTCATGGACTGCTCTGAGAGTTGGAGTGGGTGGTGTTTGTGAATGTGTCATGGACTGCTCTGAGGGTTGGAGTGGGTGGTGTTTGTGAATGTGTCATGGACTGCTCTGAGGGTTGGAGTGGGTGGTGTTTGTGAATGTGTCATGGACTGCTCTGAGGGTTGGAGTGGGTGGTGTTTGTGAATGTGTCATGGACTGCTCTGAGGGTTGGAGTGGGTGGTGTTTGTGAATGTGTCATGGACTGCTCTGAGGGTTGGAGTGGGTGGTGTTTGTGAATGTGTCATGGACTGCTCTGAGGGTTGGAGTGGGTGGTGTTTGTGAATGTGTCATGGACTGCTCTGAGGGTTGGAGTGGGTGGTGTTTGTGAATGTGTCATGGACTGCTCTGAGGGTTGGAGTGGGTGGTGTTTGTGAATGTGTCATGGACTGCTCTGAGGGTTGGAGTGGGTGGTGTTTGTGAATGTGTCATGGACTGCTCTGAGAGTTGGAGTGGGTGGTGTTTGTGAATGTGTCATGGACTGCTCTGAGAGTTGGAGTGGGTGGTGTTTGTGAATGTGTCATGGACTGCTCTGAGGGTTGGAGTGGGTGGTGTTTGTGAATGTGTCATGGACTGCTCTGAGAGTTGGAGTGGGTGGTGTTTGTGAATGTGTCATGGACTGCTCTGAGAGTTGGAGTGGGTGGTGTTTGTGAATGTGTCATGGACTGCTCTGAGAGTTGGAGTGGGTGGTGTTTGTGAATGTGTCATGGACTGCTCTGAGGGTTGGAGTGGGTGGTGTTTGTGAATGTGTCATGGACTGCTCTGAGAGTTGGAGTGGGTGGTGTTTGTGAATGTGTCATGGACTGCTCTGAGAGTTGGAGTGGGTGGTGTTTGTGAATGTGTCATGGACTGCTCTGAGAGTTGGAGTGGGTGGTGTTTGTGAATGTGTCATGGACTGCTCTGAGGGTTGGAGTGGGTGGTGTTTGTGAATGTGTCATGGACTGCTCTGAGAGTTGGAGTGGGTGGTGTTTGTGAATGTGTCATGGACTGCTCTGAGAGTTGGAGTGGGTGGTGTTTGTGAATGTGTCATGGACTGCTCTGAGGGTTGGAGTGGGTGGTGTTTGTGAATGTGTCATGGACTGCTCTGAGAGTTGGAGTGGGTGGTGTTTGTGAATGTGTCATGGACTGCTCTGAGAGTTGGAGTGGGTGGTGTTTGTGAATGTGTCATGGACTGCTCTGAGGGTTGGAGTGGGTGGTGTTTGTGAATGTGTCATGGACTGCTCTGAGGGTTGGAGTGGTTGGTGTTTGTGAATGTGTCATGGACTGCTCTGAGGGTTGGAGTGGGTGGTGTTTGTGAATGTGTCATGGACTGCTCTGAGAGTTGGAGTGGGTGGTGTTTGTGAATGTGTCATGGACTGCTCTGAGAGTTGGAGTGGGTGGTGTTTGTGAATGTGTCATGGACTGCTCTGAGGGTTGGAGTGGGTGGTGTTTGTGAATGTGTCATGGACTGCTCTGAGGGTTGGAGTGGTTGGTGTTTGTGAATGTGTCATGGACTGCTCTGAGGGTTGGAGTGGTTGGTGTTTGTGAATGTGTCATGGACTGCTCTGAGGGTTGGAGTGGTTGGTGTTTGTGAATGTGTCATGGACTGCTCTGAGGGTTGGAGTGGGTGGTGTTTGTGAATGTGTCATGGACTGCTCTGAGGGTTGGAGTGGGTGGTGTTTGTGAATGTGTCATGGACTGCTCTGAGAGTTGGAGTGGGTGGTGTTTGTGAATGTGTCATGGACTGCTCTGAGAGTTGGAGTGGTTGGTGTTTGTGAATGTGTCATGGACTGCTCTGAGAGTTGGAGTGGGTGGTGTTTGTGAATGTGTCATGGACTGCTCTGAGAGTTGGAGTGGTTGGTGTTTGTGAATGTGTCATGGACTGCTCTGAGAGTTGGAGTGGGTGGTGTTTGTGAATGTGTCATGGACTGCTCTGAGAGTTGGAGTGGTTGGTGTTTGTGAATGTGTCATGGACTGCTCTGAGAGTTGGAGTGGGTGGTGTTTGTGAATGTGTCATGGACTGCTCTGAGATTTGGAGTGGGTGGTGTTTGTGAATGTGTCATGGACTGCTCTGAGAGTTGGAGTGGGTGGTGTTTGTGAATGTGTCATGGACTGCTCTGAGAGTTGGAGTGGGTGGTGTTTGTGAATGTGTCATGGACTGCTCTGAGAGTTGGAGTGGGTGGTGTTTGTGAATGTGTCATGGACTGCTCTGAGAGTTGGAGTGGGTGGTGTTTGTGAATGTGTCATGGACTGCTCTGAGAGTTGGAGTGGGTGGTGTTTGTGAATGTGTCATGGACTGCTCTGAGGGTTGGAGTGGGTGGTGTTTGTGAATGTGTCATGGACTGCTCTGAGGGTTGGAGTGGGTGGTGTTTTGTGAATGTGTCATGGACTGCTCTGAGGGTTGGAGTGGGTGGTGTTTGTGAATGTGTCATGGACTGCTCTGAGGGTTGGAGTGGGTGGTGTTTGTGAATGTGTCATGGACTGCTCTGAGGGTTGGAGTGGGTGGTGTTTGTGAATGTGTCATGGACTGCTCTGAGGGTTGGAGTGGGTGGTGTTTGTGAATGTGTCATGGACTGCTCTGAGGGTTGGAGTGGGTGGTGTTTGTGAATGTGTCATGGACTGCTCTGAGGGTTGGAGTGGGTGGTGTTTGTGAATGTGTCATGGACTGCTCTGAGGGTTGGAGTGGGTGGTGTTTGTGAATGTGTCATGGACTGCTCTGAGAGTTGGAGTGGGTGGTGTTTGTGAATGTGTCATGGACTGCTCTGAGAGTTGGAGTGGGTGGTGTTTGTGAATGTGTCATGGACTGCTCTGAGGGTTGGAGTGGGTGGTGTTTGTGAATGTGTCATGGACTGCTCTGAGAGTTGGAGTGGGTGGTGTTTGTGAATGTGTCATGGACTGCTCTGAGAGTTGGAGTGGGTGGTGTTTGTGAATGTGTCATGGACTGCTCTGAGAGTTGGAGTGGGTGGTGTTTGTGAATGTGTCATGGACTGCTCTGAGGGTTGGAGTGGGTGGTGTTTGTGAATGTGTCATGGACTGCTCTGAGAGTTGGAGTGGGTGGTGTTTGTGAATGTGTCATGGACTGCTCTGAGAGTTGGAGTGGGTGGTGTTTGTGAATGTGTCATGGACTGCTCTGAGAGTTGGAGTGGGTGGTGTTTGTGAATGTGTCATGGACTGCTCTGAGGGTTGGAGTGGGTGGTGTTTGTGAATGTGTCATGGACTGCTCTGAGAGTTGGAGTGGGTGGTGTTTGTGAATGTGTCATGGACTGCTCTGAGAGTTGGAGTGGGTGGTGTTTGTGAATGTGTCATGGACTGCTCTGAGGGTTGGAGTGGGTGGTGTTTGTGAATGTGTCATGGACTGCTCTGAGGGTTGGAGTGGGTGGTGTTTGTGAATGTGTCATGGACTGCTCTGAGGGTTGGAGTGGGTGGTGTTTGTGAATGTGTCATGGACTGCTCTGAGAGTTGGAGTGGGTGGTGTTTGTGAATGTGTCATGGACTGCTCTGAGAGTTGGAGTGGGTGGTGTTTGTGTCAGAACAGGACAGAAACAGTCACCTTGTTACACTCTTATTCTTGTTGAACTCTGTCTGCAGTGACACTGCATTCAATCTCTGCAGATTTCCTTGAAGATGGTTTCTGACTGAGGAGGAATTCCTTTTCAAATCACAGCTCCTCATGTTCAAATAGGCCCACTCGCTGCTAGGTATCATTCAAGATCATTCAAGTCACTTAGATAGTCGGCTGAATGAAGTAGAACCTTCACCAGAAATATCAGTTTTGTCCCATTTCAACAAGCTGCCCTTCTGGTCCTGAATATTACTGGCAAGGGTCCATCATGTACAACAAAGCAGAGATTGTGAGCTGTTTTAAACATGATATCTACGAGTGTGGATGCACCTCTGTCACTTTTTTTCCCTTCGAGATCTCGGGACTATATCGTTCTATCTTTTTCAATATTGAGTTATTGACATAGCCTTGTTCTGTTCAACGTTCTCTACCTACAGTATATAGTCGTCAAAATACCCCAATTCATGTTGTTAAGTTCAAAAGAATACAAGATAAACATTTGCTGACACCATTTAAAACAATGAGTGTTCGGGTACCAAAAAATGTCTGTAGTATTGAAGGTCCCCAAGAACACAGTGGCCTCCATCATTCTTAAATGGAAGAAGTTTTTTAACCACCAAGACTCTTCCTAGAACTGGCCTCCTGGCCAAACTGAGCAATCAGAGCAGAAGGGCCTTGGTCCGTGAGGTGATCAAGAACCCGATGGTCACTCTGACAGAGCTCTAAAGATCCTCTGTGGAGATTGGAGAATCTTCCAGAAGGACAACCATCTCTGCAGCCTTCAGGCCTTTATGGTAGTGGTCAGACGGATCCACTCCTGAGATTCTTTAGGTGCCTTTTAAAAGGAACCTAAAGACTCTCAGACCATGAGAAACAAGATTCTCTGGTCTGATGAAACCAAGATTCAAATATTTTTGTTGAATGCCAAGTGTCACGTCTAGAGGAAACCTGGAACCATCCCTACGGTGAAGAATGGTGGTGGCAGCATCATGCTGTGGGAATGTTTTCAGAGACAGGGACTGGGAAACTAATCAGGATCGAGGCAAAGATGAACGGAGCAAGAGAGAGAACCTTGATGAAAACCTGCTCCAGAGTGCTCAGGACTGGAGCAAAGGTTCACCTTCCAACAGGACAAAAACCCTAAGCACACAGCCAAGACAACGCAGAAGTAGCTTTGGGACATGTCTCTCAGCGTCCTTGAGTGGCTCAGCCAGAGGCCATACTACCTGATCGAACCTCTCTGGAGAGGCCTGGATTACAATGAGCATCTGCACCGAGCTAAACGCCAGAGCTGCCGCTTTCAAGGAGCTGGACACTTATAAGAAATCCCGCTACGCCCTCAGACGAACCATCAAACAGGCAACGCGTCAATACAGAACTAAGATTGAATCCTAGCACACCGGCTCCGACGCTCGTCGGATGTGGCAGGGCTTGAAAACGATTAATGACTACAAAGGGAAACCCAGCCGTGAGCTCCCTAATGACGCTAGCCTACCAGACGAGATCAATGCCTTTTATGCTCGCTTCGAGGCAAGCAACACTGAAGCATGCATGAGAGCACCAGCCATTTAGGACGACTTTGTGATCACGCTCTCGTAGCAGATGTGAGCAAGACCTCTTGGCGCACGGATCCCTTTAACGGGATCATTTTCGTAAACAACCGCTGAATTGCAGAGCGCCAAATAATAATAAAAAAAAATAAAAAATTATTTTCATGAAATCACAAGTGAAATATACCAAAACACAGCTTAGCTTGTTGTTAATCCACCTACCGTGTCAGATTTTGAAAATATGCTTTACAGCGAAAGCAATCCAAACGTTTGTGAGTTTATCGATCACTAGACAAAACATTACGAACAGCTAGCAGCAATGTAGATTAGTCACGAAAGTCAGAAAAGCAATAAAATGAATCGCTTACCGTTGATGATCTTCAGATGTTTGCACTCACGAGACTCCCAGTTACACAATAAATGTTCCTTTTGTTCGATAAATATTATTTTTATATCCAAAAACCTCCATTTGGTTGGTGCGTTATGTTCAGAAATCAACAGGCTCGAGCAGTCATGAAGGGCAGACGAAAATTCCAAATAGTATCTGTAAAGTTTGTAGAAACATGTCAAACGTTTTTTTTATGATAAATCCTCAGGTTGTTTTTAACATAAATAATCGATAATATTTCAACCGGACGGTAAACTATTCAATACAATAGATAAAGAAAATGTCGAGCTACAACTTTCGCGCGCATGAACTAATCAAAGGACACCTCCACTGATGCGTTTTGATAAATCCCGCTAATTTTTCAGAATAAAAGCTTGAAACTATGACTAAAGCCTGTTCACAACCTGTGGAAGCCATTGGAAAAGGAATCTGGTTGATATCCCTTTAACTTCTTATGGCTGCAAGGGGCAGTATTGAGTAGCCAGTTAAATTGTGCCCATTTCAAACGGCCTCGTACTCAATTCTTGCTCGTACAATATGCATATTATTATTACTATTGGATAGAAAACACTCTCTAGTTTCTAAAACCGTTTGAATTATTTCTCTGAGTGAAACAGAACTCATTCTGCAGCACTTTTCCTGACCAGGAAGTGGAATGTCTGAAATCGATGCTCTGTTCTTCTTCATGCCTATACATGGGCACAAGACCTATTAGTATACATACACGTCATACACCTTCCGCTGGGTGTCAAGAAGGCTGTGAGAGAAGAAATGAGGTGATTATCTCGATCTGGGATGGAATAAATCCTCTTGGAATGACGTGTACCCCAGTTCCGGTACTCTGAAGAACGCGATTTGGACAGTGGGGTTGCCTTTTGTTTTGCTGACGTTATAGGCGACTATTATTTCCGGCTTTGATTTTATTTGATACATGTCACCATATCATCGTAAAGTATGTTTTTTCAATATAGTTTCATCAGATTATTGAAATTTTTTCGGGAGTTTTGCCGTGTTCCGTTCTCTTCCGTTTGTTTACATGGAGAGATTCGTGCCACTTGGCTAGTGTGCTTGCTAAATCGAGAGGGAAAGAGGCCGTTCTAAATCCAAACAACGATTGTTCTTGACAAAGGACACCTTGTACAACATTCTGATGGAAGATCAGCAAAAGTAAGAAACATTTTATGATGCTATTTCATATATCTGTCGTACATGTGAACTAGTCGTCGGCACCCAGCTTTTGGGTACTCTAGCTATACCGAAGCTGTATGTCGAAATTAAGTTATTTTTTAGAATTCTAACACGGCGATTGCATTAAGAACTAGTGTATCTATCATTTCCTATACAACATGTATTTTTTAGTTATGTTTATGAATAGCTATTTGGTCAGAATATGTGTGTCAGAAAAAGTGTCAGAAAAAAATCCGGACGTTGTGGGAAAAAGTAGCTAAGTTAGCACAATGTATAACCATTGATTTCAGCTCTAAATATGCACATTTTCGAACAAAACATAAGTGTATGTATAACCTGATGTTATGGGACTGTCATCTGATGAAGAATATCAAGGTTAGTCAACAATTATATATCTTTTACTGGTTTGTTACGATCGCTAACTTTTACTGCTGGGAAATGGCTTGTGTTTTTGGCTATTGTGGTAAGCTAATATAACGCTATATTGTGTTTTCGCTGTAAAACAGTTAATAAATCGGAAATATTGGCTGGAATCACAAGATGCCTGTCTTTCATTTGCTGTACACTATGTATTTTTCAGAAATGTTTTATGATGAGTATTTAGGTATTTGGCGTTGGTGTCTGTAATTATTCTGTCTGCTTTCGGTGCAATTTCTGATTGTAGCTGCAATGTAAACTATGATTTATACCTGAAATATGCACATTTTTCGAACAAAACATCGATTTATTGAATAACATGTTATAAGACTGTCATCTGATGAAGTTGTTTGTTGGTTAGTTTGGTTGGTTCTTGGTTAGTTAGGTTGGCTTTGTGCATGCTACCTGTGCTGTGAAAAATGTCTGTCCTTTTTGTATTTGGTGGTGAGCTTACATAAATATACGTGCTGTTTTCGCTGTAAAACATTAAAAAAATCGGACATGTTGGCTGGATTCACAAGATGTGTACCTTTCATTTGCTGTATTGGACTTGTTAATGTGTGAAAGTTAAATATTAAAAAAATATATCTTTTGAATTTCGCGCCCTGCACTTGAGCTGGCTGTTGTCATATTGTGGGCGGCCTCGGGCTGCAGCCATAAGAAGTTAAACGGCCTCGTACTCAATTCTTGCTCGTACAATATGCATATTATTATTACTATTGGATAGAAAACACTCTCTAGTTTCTAAAACCGTTTGAATTATATCTGTGAGTAAAACAGAACTCATTTTGCAGAAAACTTCCTGACAGGAAGTGGAAAATCTGAAATCGATGCTCTGTTCTAGGGCCTGCCTATAAATGGGCTTCATATATATCAGTATACATGCACTTCATACGTCTTCCACTAGATGTCGACAGGCAGTGAGAGAAGAAATGGAGTGTATAACTTGATCTGGGGTCGAATAAAAGCTCTCGGCATGACGTGTCACCAGTTTCCTGTTTTCTGGAGAGCGCGTGAAGGGACCTGGTTTTGCCTTCTGTAAAGCTGTCGTTATGGACGACTAATATCTCCGGCTTTGATTTTATTTGATACATGTGACAATATCATCGTAAAGTATGTTTTTTCAATATAGTTTTATTAGATTATTGAAATTTATTCGGGAAGTTAGGCGTGTTGCGTTGTGTGCCTTTGTTCAGGAAGGAGAGCTTCGAGCCACTTTGCTAGCTTTCCGTGCTAATTGACTGGAGAAGAGGACATTCTAAAACCAAACAACGATTGTTCCCGACAAAGGACCCCTTGTACAACATTCTGATGAAAGATCATCAAAAGTAGGACCCATTTTATGATGCTATTTCATATATCTGTCGAACATGTGAAATAGTCGTTTGCGCCCAGATTTTGGGTACTCTCTCGCTATAACTAAGCTGGATGTCGTAATGAAGTTATTTTTAGAATTCTAACACGGCGATTGCATTAAGAACTAGTGTATCTATCATTTCCTATACAACATGTATTTTTTAGTTATGTTTATGAATAGTTATTTGGTCAGAATATGTGAGTGTCAGAAAAATATCCGGACGTTGTGGGAAAAAGATGCTACGTTAGCACAATGTATAACCACTGATTTCAGCTCTAAATATGCACATTTTCGAACAAAACATAAGTGTATGTATAACCTGATGTTATAGGACTGTCATCTGATGAAGGTTTATGAAGGTTAGTGAAAATTAATATCTTTTGCTGGTTTATTCCCTATCGCTAACGTGCCTATTGCTATCGCTAACGTGCCTTGATGAATGAATGCGGTAGTGTGGTAGGCTATTGTAGTAAGCTAATATAATGCTATATTGTGTTTTCGCTGTAAAACACTTAAAAAATCGGAAATATTGTCTGGATTCACAAGATGTTTGTCGTTCATTTGCTGTACACCATCGATTTTTCAGAAATGTTTTATGATGAGTATTTAGGCATTTGACGTTGGTGTCTGTAATTACTCTGGCTGCTTCGGTTCTATTTCTGACGGTAGCTGTGATGGTAGCTGCAATGTAAAACTGATTTATACCTCAAATATGCACATTTTTCTAACAAAACATAGATTTATTGAATAACATGTTATAAGACTGTCATCTGATGAAGTTGTTTCTTGGTTAGTTTGGTTGGTTCTTGGTTAGTTAGGTTGGCTTTGTGCATGCTACCTGTGCTGTGAAAAATGTCTGTCCTTTTTTGTATTTGGTGGTGAGCTAACATAAATATATGTGGTGTTTTCGCTGTAAAACATTTTAAAAATCGGACATGTTGGCTGGATTCACAAGATGTGTATCTTTCATTTGCTGTATTGGACTTGTTAATGTGTGAAAGTTAAATATTTCTAAAAAATATCTTTTGAATTTCGCGCTCTGCCTTTTCAGTGGAATGTGGGAGGAGTTCCGCTAGCGGAACGCCGGTGCCAGACAGGTTAAACAGGTCAACATTCACAAAGCCGCGGGGCCAGACGGATTACCAGGACGTGTACTCAAAGCATGCACGGACCAAATGTCAAGTGTCTTTGCTGACATTTTCAACCTCTCCCTGACCGAGTTTGTAATACCTACATGTTTCAAGCAGACTACCATTGTCCCTGTGCCCAAGGAAGCGAAATTAGCCTGCCTAAATAATTACCGTCCTGTAGCACTCACATCGGTAGCCATGAAGTGCTTTGAAAGGCTGGTCATGGCTCACTTCAACACCATCATCCTAGAAAACCTAGACCCACTCCAATATAAATACTGCCCCAACAGATCCACAGATGACACAATCTCAACCGCAATCCACACTGCCCTTTCACACCTGGACAAAAGGAAAACCAATGTGAGAATGCTGTTCATTGACTACAGCTCAGTGTTCAACACCGTAGTGCCCACAAAGCTCATCACTAAGCTAAGGACCCTGGGACTAAACACCTCCCTCTACAACTGTATCCTGGACTTCCTGACGGGCTTCCCCCAGGTGGTAAGGGTAGGCAACAACACATCTGCCACACTCATCCTCAACACTGGAGCCCCTCAAGGGTGCGTGCTTATTCCCCTGCTGTACTCCCTGTTCCCCCACAACTGTGTGGCCAAACATGACTCCAACACCATCATTACGTTTGCTGATGACACAACAGTGGTAGCCCTGATCACCGACAACAATGAGACAGCCTATAGGGAGGAGGTCAGAGACCTGGCAGTGTGGTGCCAGGACAACAACCTCTCTCTCGGCCTCCCCAGTGCAGGCTGCGTCGCTACAGATCCTGCTTCGATCCCAAGTTGTGTCGCAGTCAGCCTCGACCGGGAGACCCATGAGGCGCCACACATTTGGCCCAGCGTCGTCCGGTTTAGGGGAGGGTTTGGCTGGACAGGTTGTCCTTGTCCAATCACGCTCTAACAACTCCTGTGAAAGGCCGGGCGCAATTCACGATGACACGTCGCCAGGTGTACAGTGTTTCCTCCGACACATTGGTGCAGCTGGCTTCCGGGTTAAGGGAGCATTGTGTCAAGAAGCAGTGCGGCTCGGCGCAGTGTTTCGGGTCCATATGCCTCCAACCAGGAGTCGCAGCAATGGGACAAGACTGTAACTACCAATTGGATATCACTGAATTGGGGAGAAAAGGGGGTAAACATTTTTTTAAAGTAAATGAAACAAAAATAAAAACTTCTCTCTCAATGTGAGCAAGACAAAGGAGCTGATTGTAACGGCAGCCTTCCCTCTCTTCACTATAAGAGAGGGTGAAACAGGGATCGGACGAACACGCAGCGTAGCCAGTGCTCAACTTGTTTAATAAACAAAAACAGTGAACACTTACAACGAACAAAAATAACAAAATGTGGCAAACCGAAACAGTCCTTTCTGGTGCAGAATACAAACACAGAGACAGGAAACAACCACCCACAATCCCCAACACAAAACAAGCCACCTATATATGATTCTCAATCAGGGACAACGATTGACAGCTGTCTCTGATTGAGAACCATATTAGGCTGAACACAGAAACAGACGAACTAGACACACAACATAGAATTCCCACCCAGCTCACGTCCTGACCAACACTAAACAAGCAAAACACATAAGAACTCTGGTCAGGACGTTACAGTACCCCCCCCCCCCCCCCCCTGAGGTGCGGACTCCGAACGCACCCCTAAAACTCAAGGGGAGGGTCTGGGTGGGCATCTGTCCGCGGTGGCGGCTCCGGCGGTGGACGAGGACACCACTCCACCACTGTCTTTGTCCCCCTCCTTAGCGTCCTTTGAGTGGCGACCCTCGCCCACGACCTTGGCCTAAGAATCCTCCCCAAGGCCCCCACATGATTTAGGAGGTAGCTCAGGACAGAGAGGTAGCTCAGGACAGAGAGGTAGCTCAGGACAGAGAGGTAGCTCAGGACAGAGGGGCAGCTCAGGACAGAGGGGAAGCTCAGGACGAATGGCAGCTCCGGACTGAGTGGCAGCTCCGGACTGAGTGGCAGCTCCGGACTGAGTGGCAGCTCCAGACTGAGTGGCAGCTCCGGACTGAGTGGCAGCTCATGACTGTAGGGCAGCTCATGACTGTAGGGCAGCTCATGACTGTAGGGCAGCTCAAGACTGTAGGGCAGCTCACGACTGGAAGGCAGCTCATGACTGGAGGGCAGCTCATGACTGGAGGGCAGCTCATGACTGGAGGGCAGCTCATGAATGGAGGGCAGCTCATGACTGTAGGGCAGCTCATGACTGTAGGGCAGCTCATGACTGTAGGGCAGCTCATGACTGGAAGGCAGCTCATGACTGGAAGGCAGCTCATGACTGGAGGGCAGCTCATGACTGGAAGGCAGCTCATGACTGGAGGGCAGCTCATGACTGGAGGGCAGCTCATGACTGGAGTGCAGCTCATGACTGGAAGGCAGCTCATGACTGGAGTGCAGCTCATGACTGGAGTGCAGCTCATGACTGGAAGGCAGCTCATGACTGGAGGGCAGCTCATGACTGAGTGGCAGCTCATGACTGAGTGGCAGCTCATGACTGAGTGGCAGCTCATGACTGTAGGGCAGCTCATGACTGTAGGGCAGCTCATGACTGGAGGGCAGCTCATGACTGGAGGGCAGCTCATGACTGTCTGGCGGCTCTGGCAGCTCCTGACTGTCTGGTGGCTCTGGCAGCTCCTGACTGGCTGGCGGCTCTGGCAGCTCCTGACTGGCTGGCGGCTCTGGCAGCTCCTGACTGGCTGGCGGCTCTGGCGGCTCCTGACTGACGGACGGCTCTAGCGGCTCCTGACTGGCGGACGGCTCTAATGGCTCGGGACAGACGGGCGGCTCTGAAGGCTCGTGGCAGACGGATGGCTCAGATGGCGCTGGGCAGACGGATGGCTCAGATGGCGCTGGGCAGACGGATTGCTCAGATGGCGCTGGGCAGACGGATGGCTCAGATGGCGCTGGGCAGACAGATGGCTCAGATGGCGCTGGGCAGACGGATGGCTCAGATGGCGCTGGGCAGACGGATGGCTCAGATGGCGCTGGGCAGACGGATGGCTCAGATGGCGCTGGGCTGACGGATGGCTCAGATGGTGCTGGGCAGGCAGGCAGCTCAGACGGCGCTGGGCAGACGAGCAGTGCAGGCGGCGTTGGGCAGACGGCCGACTCTGACCTGCTGAGGTGCACAGTAGGCCTGGTGCGTGGTGCCGGAACTGGTGGTACCGGACTGGAGACACGCACCTCAAGGCTAGTGCGGGGAACAGGAACAGGGCACACTGGACTCTCGAGGCGCACTATAGGCCTGGTGCGTGGTACCGGAACTGGAGGTACCGGGCTGAGGGCACGCACCTCAGGGCGAGTGCGGGGAGAAGGAACAGTGCGTACAGGGCTCTGGAGACGCACAGGAGGCTTGGTGCGTGGTGCCGGAACTGGAGGTACTGGGCTGGAGACACGCATCATAGGGAGAGTGCGTGGAGGAGGAACAGGCCTCTGGAGACGCACTGGAAGCCTGGTGCGTGGTGTAGGCACTGGTGGTACTGGGCTGGGGCCACGCACCATAAGGCGAGTGCGGGGTGCTGGAACTAGAGGAAATGGGCTGGGGCGGGAAGGTGGCGCCGGATATACCGGACCGTGCAGGCGTACTGGCTCCCTTGAGCACCGAGCCTGCCCAACCTTACCTGGTTGAATGCTCCCCGTAGCCCGTCCAGTGCGGGGAGGTGGAATAACCCGCACTGGGCTGTTTTGGCGAACCGGGGACACCATGCGTAAGGTTGGTGCCATGTACACCGGCCCGAGGAGACGTACTGGAGGCCAGATATGTAGAGCCGGCTTCATGGCACTTGGCTCAATGCTCAATCTAGCCCGGCCAGTGCGGGGAGGTGGAATAACCCACACCGGGCTATGCACACGTACAGGAGACTCCGTGCGCTCTTCCGCATAACACGGTGACTGCCCGTACTCCCGCTCTCCACGGTAAGCATGGGAAGTAGGCGCAGGTCTCCTACCTGACTTCGCCACACTATCCTTTAGCCCCCCCCCCAAGACATTTTTGGGGTTTCTTCACGGGCTTCTTACCGCGTCGTCGTGCTAACCTCATTCGCCGGTATCCCTCTGCACATTGCTCCATCGAATCCCAGGCGGGCTCCGGCACTCTCCCTGGGTCAACCGACCACCTGTCTATTCCCTCCCAAGTGGTGTAACCCAGATCCGGCTCCTGCTGCCGAGCTAGCTCCTCGAAACGCCGCCTCTCTGCTTTTGCTGCCTCCAGCTCTGCTTTGGGGCGGCGATACTCCTCTGGCTCTGCCCAGGGTCCTTTTCCGTCCAGCTCGTCCTCCCATGTCCATTTCTCCTGGTCCTGCTGCTGCTGCTGCTGCCACTGCTGCCCGTTGCTACGCTGCTTGGTCCGAGATTGGTGGGTGGTTCTGTAACGGCAGCCTTCCCTCTCTTCACTATAAGAGAGGGTGAAACAGGGATCGGACCAACACGCAGCGTAGCCAGTGCTCAACATGTTTAATAAACAAAAACAGTGAATATGTGTTTTGCTTGTTTAGTGTTGGTCAGGACGTGAGCTGGGTGGGAATTCTATGTTGTGTGTCTAGTTCGTCTGTTTCTGTGTTCAGCCTAATATGGTTCTCAATCAGAGACAGCTGTCAATCGTTGTCCCTGATTGAGAATCATATATAGGTGGCTTGTTTTGTGTTGGGGATTGTGGGTGGTTGTTTCCTGTCTCTGTGTTTGTATTCTGCACCAGAAAGGACTGTTTCGGTTTGCCACATTTTGTTATTTTTGTTCGTTGTAAGTGTTCACTGTTTTTGTTTATTAAACAAGTTGAGCACTGGCTACGCTGCGTGTTCGTCCGATCCCTGTTTCACCCTCTCTTATAGTGAAGAGAGGGAAGGCTGCCGTTACAATCAGCTCCTTTGTCTTGCTCACATTGAGAGAGAAGTTTTTATTTTTGTTTCATTTTCTTTAAAAAAATGTTTACCCCCTTTTCTCCCCAATTCAGTGATATCCAATTGGTAGTTACAGTCTTGTCCCATTGCTGCGACTCCTGGTTGGAGGCATATGGACCCGAAACACTGCGCCGAGCCGCACTGCTTCTTGACACAATGCTCCCTTAACCCGGAAGCCAGCTGCACCAATGTGTCAGAGGAAACACTGTACACCTGGCGACGTGTCATCGTGAATTGCGCCCGGCCTTTCACAGGAGTTGTTAGAGCGTGATTGGACAAGGACAACCTGTCCAGCCAAACCCTCCCCTAAACCGGACGACGCTGGGCCAAATGTGTGGCGCCTCATGGGTCTCCCGGTCGAGGCTGACTGCGACACAACTTGGGATCGAAGCAGGATCTGTAGCGACGCAGCCTGCACTGGGGAGGCCGAGAGAGAGGTTGTTGTCCTGGCACCACACTGCCAGGTCTCTGACCTCCTCCCTATAGGCTGTCTCATTGTTGTCGGTGATCAGGGCTACCACTGTTGTGTCATCAGCAAACGTAATGATGGTGTTGGAGT
This sequence comes from Salvelinus namaycush, assembly GCF_016432855.1. Taxonomy (NCBI): domain Eukaryota; kingdom Metazoa; phylum Chordata; class Actinopteri; order Salmoniformes; family Salmonidae; genus Salvelinus; species Salvelinus namaycush. The sequence goes on along the minus strand of NC_052312.1, from coordinate 4,380,777 downwards.
CATGTTTGGCCACACAGTTGTGGGGGAACAGGGAGTACAGCAGGGGAATAAGCACGCACCCTTGAGGGGCTCCAGTGTTGAGGATGAGTGTGGCAGATGTGTTGTTGCCTACCCTTACCACCTGGGGGAAGCCCGTCAGGAAGTCCAGGATACAGTTGTAGAGGGAGGTGTTTAGTCCCAGGGTCCTTAGCTTAGTGATGAGCTTTGTGGGCACTACGGTGTTGAACACTGAGCTGTAGTCAATGAACAGCATTCTCACATTGGTTTTCCTTTTGTCCAGGTGTGAAAGGGCAGTGTGGATTGCGGTTGAGATTGTGTCATCTGTGGATCTGTTGGGGCAGTATTTATATTGGAGTGGGTCTAGGTTTTCTAGGATGATGGTGTTGAAGTGAGCCATGACCAGCCTTTCAAAGCACTTCATGGCTACCGATGTGAGTGCTACAGGACGGTAATTATTTAGGCAGGCTAATTTCGCTTCCTTGGGCACAGGGACAATGGTAGTCTGCTTGAAACATGTAGGTATTACAAACTCGGTCAGGGAGAGGTTGAAAATGTCAGCAAAGACACTTGACATTTGGTCCGTGCATGCTTTGAGTACACGTCCTGGTAATCCGTCTGGCCCCGCGGCTTTGTGAATGTTGACCCGTTTAACCTGTCTGGCACCGGCGTTCCGCTAGCGGAACTCCTCCCACATTCCACTGAAAAGGCAGAGCGCGAAATTCAAAAGATATTTTTTAGAAATATTTAACTTTCACACATTAACAAGTCCAATACAGCAAATGAAAGATACACATCTTGTGAATCCAGCCAACATGCCCGATTTTTAAAATGTTTTACAGCGAAAACACCACATATATTTATGTTAGCTCACCACCAAATACAAAAAAGGACAGACATTTTTCACAGCACAGGTAGCATGCACAAAGCCAACCTAACTAACCAAGAACCAACCAAACTAACCAAGAAACAACTTCATCAGATGACAGTCTTATAAATTTGCATATTTGAGGTATAAATCAGTTTTACATTGCAGCTACCATCACAGCTACCATCAGAAATAGAACCGAAGCAGCCAGAGTAATTACAGACACCAACGTCAAATGCCTAAATACTCATCATAAAACATTTCTGAAAAATCGATGGTGTACAGCAAATGAAAGACAAACATCTTGTGAATCCAGACAATATTTCCGATTTTTTAAGTGTTTTACAGCGAAAACACAATATAGCATTATATTAGCTTACTACAATAGCCTACCACACTACCGCATTCATTCATCAAGGCACGTTAGCGATAGCAATAGGCACGTTAGCGATAGGGAATAAACCAGCAAAAGATATTAATTTTCACTAACCTTCATAAACCTTCATCAGATGACAGTCCTATAACATCAGGTTATACATACACTTATGTTTTGTTCGAAAATGTGCATATTTAGAGCTGAAATCAGTGGTTATACATTGTGCTAACGTAGCATCTTTTTCCCACAACATCCGGATATTTTTCTGACACTCACATATTCTGACCAAATAACTATTCATAAACATAACTAAAAAATACATGTTGTATAGGAAATGATAGATACACTAGTTCTTAATGCAATCGCCGTGTTAGAATTCTAAAAATAACTTCATTACGACATCCAGCTTAGTTATAGCGAGAGAGTACCCAAAATCTGGGCGCAAACGACTATTTCACATGTTCGACAGATATATGAAATAGCATCATAAAATGGGTCCTACTTTTGATGATCTTTCATCAGAATGTTGTACAAGGGGTCCTTTGTCGGGAACAATCGTTGTTTGGTTTTAGAATGTCCTCTTCTCCAGTCAATTAGCACGGAAAGCTAGCAAAGTGGCGCGAAGCTCTCCTTCCTGAACAAAGGCACACAACGCAACACGCCTAACTTCCCGAATAAATTTCAATAATCTAATAAAACTATATTGAAAAAACATACTTTACGATGATATTGTCACATGTATCAAATAAAATCAAAGCCGGAGATATTAGTCGTCCATAACGACAGCTTTACAGAAGGCAAAACCAGGTCCCTTCACGCGCTCTCCAGAAAACAGGAAACTGGTGACACGTCATGCCGAGAGCTTTTATTCGACCCCAGATCAAGTTATACACTCCATTTCTTCTCTCACTGCCTGTCGACATCTAGTGGAAGACGTATGAAGTGCATGTATACTGATATATATGAAGCCCATTTATAGGCAGGCCCTAGAACAGAGCATCGATTTCAGATTTTCCACTTCCTGTCAGGAAGTTTGCTGCAAAATGAGTTCTGTTTTACTCACAGATATAATTCAAACGGTTTTAGAAACTAGAGAGTGTTTTCTATCCAATAGTAATAATAATATGCATATTGTACGAGCAAGAATTGAGTACGAGGCCGTTTAACTTCTTATGGCTGCAGCCCGAGGCCGCCCACAATATGACAACAGCCAGCTCAAGTGCAGGGCGCGAAATTCAAAAGATATATTTTTTTAATATTTAACTTTCACACATTAACAAGTCCAATACAGCAAATGAAAGGTACACATCTTGTGAATCCAGCCAACATGTCCGATTTTTTTTAATGTTTTACAGCGAAAACAGCACGTATATTTATGTAAGCTCACCACCAAATACAAAAAGGACAGACATTTTTCACAGCACAGGTAGCATGCACAAAGCCAACCTAACTAACCAAGAACCAACCAAACTAACCAACAAACAACTTCATCAGATGACAGTCTTATAACATATTTATTCAATAAATCTATGTTTTGTTCGAAAAATGTGCATATTTCAGGTATAAATCATAGTTTACATTGCAGCTACAATCAGAAATTGCACCAAAAGCAGACAGAATAATTACAGACACCAACGCCAAATACCTAAATACTCATCATAAAACATTTCTGAAAAATACATAGTGTACAGCAAATGAAAGACAGGCATCTTGTGATTCCAGCCAATATTTCCGATTTATTAACTGTTTTACAGCGAAAACACAATATAGCGTTATATTAGCTTACCACAATAGCCAAAAACACAAGCCATTTCCCAGCAGTAAAAGTTAGCGATCGTAACAAACCAGTAAAAGATATATAATTTTTGACTAACCTTGATATTCTTCATCAGATGACAGTCCCATAACATCAGGTTATACATACACTTATGTTTTGTTCGAAAATGTGCATATTTAGAGCTGAAATCAATGGTTATACATTGTGCTAACTTAGCTACTTTTTCCCACAACGTCCGGATTTTTTTCTGACACTTTTTCTGACACACATATTCTGACCAAATAGCTATTCATAAACATAACTAAAAAATACATGTTGTATAGGAAATGATAGATACACTAGTTCTTAATGCAATCGCCGTGTTAGAATTCTAAAAAATAACTTAATTTCGACATACAGCTTCGGTATAGCTAGAGTACCCAAAAGCTGGGCGCCGACGACTAGTTCACATGTACGACAGATATATGAAATAGCATCATAAAATGTTTCTTACTTTTGCTGATCTTCCATCAGAATGTTGTACAAGGTGTCCTTTGTCAAGAACAATCGTTGTTTGGATTTAGAACGGCCTCTTTCCCTCTCGATTTAGCAAGCACACTAGCCAAGTGGCACGAATCTCTCCATGTCAACAAACGGAAGAGAACGGAACACGGCAAAACTCCCGAAAAAATTTCAATAATCTGATTAAACTATATTGAAAAAACATTCTTTACGATGATATGGTCACATGTATCAAATAAAATCAAAGCCGGAGATATTAGTCGTCCATAACGACAGCTTATCAGAAGGCAAATCCAGGTCCCTTGACGCGCTCTCCAGAAAACAGGAAACTGGTGACACGTCATACAAAGAGCATTTATTCGAGCCAAGATCAAGTTACACACTCCATTTCTTCTCTCACTGCTTGTCGACATCTAGTGGAAGACGTATGAAGTGCATCTAAATGAATAAATATCAAGGACTTTAATAGGCAGGCCGTAGAAGAGAGCATCGATTTCAGATTTTCCACTTCCTGTCAGGAAGTTTGCTGCAAAAGGAGTTCTGTTTTACTCACAGATATAATTCAAATGGTTTTAGAAACTAGAGAGTGTTTTCTATCCAATAGTAATAATAATATGCATATTGTACGAGCAAGAATTGAGTACGAGGCCGTTTGAAATGGGCACCTTTTATCCGGCTACTCAATACTGCCCCTGCAGCCCAAACAGGTTAACAGGCCTTACAACAGACACTAACAAGCCCTCAGGCCAGCCTCTCTCAGCCTACAGTCTGAGCACTGATGGAGGGATTGTGAGTTCCTGGTGTAACCTCGGGCAGTTGTTGTTGCCATCCTGTACCTGTCCCGCAGGTGTGATGTTCGGATGTACCGATCCTGTGCTGGTGTTGTGACACACGGTCTGGCACTACGAGAACAATCAGCTGTCTGTGATGTCTCCCTGTAGCGCTGTCTTAGGCGTCTCACAGTACGGACATTGCAATTTATTGCCCTGGCCACATTTGCAGTCCTCATGCCTCCTTGCAGCATGCCTAAGGCTTGTTTTTCAGAGTCAGTAGAAAGGCATCTTTAGTCTCCTAGGTTTTCGTAACTGTGACCTTAATTGCCTACCGTTTGTAAGCTGTTAGTGTGTTCACAGGTGCATGTTCATTAATTGTTTATGGTTCATTGAACAAGCATGGGAAACAGTGTTTAAACCCTTTACAATGAAGATCTGTGTAGTTATTTGGATTTTTAAGAATTGTCTTTGAAAGACAGGGTCCTGAAAAAGGACTGTTTCTTTTTTTGCTGAGTTTATATGATACAGTAGTTGGGAGTTTTGCTGTCATCGTGACAATGACATAACTCATTACTGGATGGCATATGATATATTCTGGACTGTTTAAGTACTGATGAACATAAATTATTGTTTTATACATTATGATATATTTATCTATCGGCATTGTGCCGTTCTGATGCAATTGGCATAACCGTGTGCCTCATCAAGTTCAGTTCTTTATCAATACACTCGCTCGTAAAACACAGCACCGGACTTCTGAGTTGCAGGCACATTGTTTTTGTAGTTTTAATAAACCAATTACTCAGAGCCAGGAATTATCTGACAATTTGTGAAATCTCCCTTCAGAAGATAAACATTCAGTGGTGGCGGTCATAACTTCGGAGATGGGAAAATTGTGTTTATTAAAAAAGTGCAAAAAAGACATCAAAGTCAGAGGTTCCAAATTAATATCCCGCTACGATTAGGGTGAAGGGACCATTAAAAAAAAAAGGAAACAGGAAATAAGCAGGACCTTGATACAAATTGTGTTGCGGAGCATTTTATAGATATATATATATATATTATAGATCAGCCTCCATTCTGGTGGTGGACAATACCGGTGGAGGTGGTCAGTAAATCTGTGCTCATTCAGAAAGAAAGAAAGAAAGGAGGAGGAGAGAAAAAGGGCTTCTGGGAATTATAATCAACGCTAAAAGAGACACCACGGTGATGAAGCATAAATCCATAACCAACACAACAGACGGCCCCAATCTCATGCCTCGGCAATACTGCTGCTCAGAGGTAAACAACTGCTCCCTGCTGCAGAGAGGATTGTGTGTGTGTGTGTGTGTGTGTGTGTGTGTGTGTGTGTGTGTGTGTGTGTGTGTGTGTGTGTGTGTGTGTGTGTGTGTGTGTGTGTGTGTGTGTGTTGATTTGGTTGTGTGATTGTCATTTTCCTATCGCTCAGTGTGTTGATCCCAGTGTGGTTGTGTGTGTGTCAGGGTTGGTTAAACTTCCACTGCAGAAATATGGATTCAATGTTGATGTATTCCTATTGGTTGGTGGAATATACATATCAATAAGGTGTTATGCCATTGGTCAGGCTTGTAAATGGGGGAAGATTGAGAAAGTCCATTCTTCCTATTCTGATACACTACATGGCCAAAAGCATGTGGACACGCCTTCAAAATGATTGGATTTGGCTATTTGAGCACACATCCATGCATCCATGTTTCAACATGGCAACTTCAGTTCGTCAAGTTTTTGCCCTGCTAGCTTCCCCGGTCAACTGTAAGTGCTGTTATTATGAAGTGGAAACGGCTAGGAGCAACAAAAGCTCAGCCGCAAAGTGGTAGGCTACACAAGCTCACAGAACGGTACAGCCGAGTGCTGAATCGCTTAGCACGTAAAAATAGTCTGTCCTCGGTTGTAAAAATAGTATGTCCTCGGTTGCAACTCTGGAAACAACATCAACAAAATAACTGTTCATCTGGAGCTTCATGAAATGGGTTTTCCAGACTAATGCCAGGAGAACGCTTCCTGGCATAGAGTCAACTGTTGGCAGCGAGCCAACTGTTAAGTTTGGTGGAGGAGGAATAATGGTCTGGGGCTGTTTTTCATGGTTTGGCCTACGCCCCTTAGTTCCAGTGAAGGGAAATCTTAACGCTACAGCATGCAATGACATTCTAGATGATTCCGTGCTTCCAACTTTGTGGCAACAGTTTGGGGGAGGCCCTTTCCTGTTTCAGGGGCCCTTTCCTGACAATGCCCCCGTGCACAAAGCGAGGTCCATACAGAAAGGGTTTGTTGAGATCGGTGTGGAAGAACATGACTCTTCTGGACAGAGCCCTGACCTCAACCCCATTGAACACCTTTGGGATGAATTGGAACGCTGACTGAAGGCCTAATCGCCCAACATCTTTTCCCGACCTTACTAATGCTCTTGTTGCTGACTGGAAGCAAGTCTCCGCAGCAATGTTCCAGAATCTAGTGGAAAGCCTTCCCAGAAGACTGCAGGCTGTTACAGCAGGCAAAGGGGGGACAACTGCATATTAACGCCCATGATTTTGGAATGAGATGTTCGATGAGCATGTGTCCACATACTTTTGTATTTTATGCAAGCGGTAGGTTACGTTCTGAAAAAATATATTCTATTTACGCATTTAGAATGTATACAAGTTCACTATGTACATTTCATGGTTATGGTACCTGTTAGATATTGGGGGTGGGGGGGCATCCAGTGATGTGCTTTTGTATGTATGATTGCTGTACAAGTGAGTTAGCTAGCATGCTCAAGATGTAATGGTGGCATTAGCTCTTGCTAACATACAGTTGTTTCCATGCTACAGACAAATCTGATACATGTGTGCATGAATACTCTGGAGTTAATATATATGCGAGTCTGTGTGTGTGCGTGTGCGTGTGTATGTGAGTGTATTTCAGTTTGTTCTTAATGATTTTAGTGGGTGTGCATAAAGGCCTTATATGGGATGTTTTTTTCCATCGAAATTAAAATGTTGGGATGATCATAAACTGTACTTGTATTTATATGTACTGACGCCTACCCTTTACCAGTTGCATGTACATGTACAGGTAACTGCCAAAATAATGGAAACACTTGAGTATATGAGGGACACAACGTGTGTTAAAAGCAGGTGCTTCCACACAGGTGTGGTTCCTGATTTAACTAAGCGTGTAATATTCCATCATGCTTAGGGTCATGTATAAAATGCTGGGCAGGCCATTATTTTGGCTACCATGGCTACGTCCCCATAGGACGCGTGGTCACTGAATGGTTTGATGAGAATGAAAACGATGTAAACCATATGCCATGGCCGTCTCAGTCACCAGTTCTCTACCCAGTTGAACACTGTGATTTATGATCCCCAAAGGCGACAGCTAGTTGGGATCCGACAGATAAGGAAAAATAAATTACAGGCAAATTTACTTTACAATTTACATACATTTAAAACAGGGGTATTCAACTGGAGGTCCACGGCCCCCTAGACGTCCGCAGAAATACTGCACATATTATTTCTAACGATTTCTCAACTTTATTTCTCAACTCATTGGAAGTCATTACACTAACTGGAGTATCTGATTATCTGGTTTGGATAAAGCACCTGTGAGTACAGGTCACGGAAATGCCGCCGGCTGCTAGTACGCTTTCTTTACATGGACAGGCATTTTTTGACAACACATTTGCTAACCTTTTGTTTTTTTAGCAAAAGTCTGTTTGGAGTGTGACCATATTACCGCCACACCGGCAGTCACGAGTTATGACCGCAGTCGCGAGTCACGACCGCAGTCACGAGTTATGACCGCAGTCGCGAGTCACGACCGCAGTCACGAGTTATGACCGCAGTCACGAGTCACGACCGCAGTCACGAGTTATGACCGCAGTCACGAGTCACGACCGCAGTCACGAGTTATGACCGCAGTCACGAGTCACGACCGCAGTCACGAGTTATGACCGCAGTCGCGAGTCACGAGTGACGTCCGCAGTCGCGAGTCACGAGTCATGACCGCAGCCAAAATGTGACCTTTGCATCCCGGTAACTAGGCTTCTCCAAAACTGTGCTCTGATGACGCTGATGGTCCTTCGTAGCCCAACGCCAGCGTTAATGGCCTAGTTGTCAGCGCGCTATCGTCCCCGTCATTCAGAGTTTGAGCGGAATAGGATCACCAGTTGCTCAGTGCGAACCAGCTCCTCATAGCTGATTGGTGCATGGAATGACATACGTGTTCCCATAAGTCCATGGTGTGCAACATTTTTATAGTCTATGCTCAGCAATTGCGTGAGAGAACAACATTTTTATAGTCTATGCTCAGCAATTGCGTGAGAGAACAACATTTTCATGGCCTCTAATAAAAAATGAGAATCCCATCAGCTTTCTATAGGCTAGGCCTACTATATTTACTATCAACTTTCCTAATATTAAGCACATTGCTTCGCTTTACACCCAGTGTAGCCTACTGTACCTGGCTGGCATGAAACTAAACCGCGGGAAAGGATTCTCCTTTCACTGCTCCAGTGTAAACGGAATAAAGAATATTATCACTTGTGAATGATTCCCAGCGTGTGTAGTCTACGGCAAGAAGAAATAACAGCCTCCACTCTTCTGGGAAGGCTTTCCACTAGATGTTGGAACATTGCTGCAGGGACACATTTGTCGTGACTTTTTCAAATCAGAGTTGCATGCATCATATAGCCTAGCCCATAGGTCTATATGTTTTGATAAGGTTTGTATCACAACTAGAGCGGCCAAATTACTCTTAAGCGTAGCCTATAGGCCTAGGAGGCGTTGAACATGAGCCTACAGAGCCTAGTGAAACATGCTCTTACAAGCCATGTCATTGCGTGTGAAAACAGAGTTTTGACTGGCCACCATTTAAAAGACGAACCCAGCTGTCTCATGCTGCTATATTTATTGCTCAATTCTTAAAATAAAATACAATAATGCCACGGAATTATATGCAAATCTTGACTGCTAAATGAAATAGTGAAGCCCACAGCCATTTGGCATAGCCAGATCAGGGTCTAACATAAGGGCAACTCAGAGTATGAAATAGGCTACTGTCACGTATAGTATATGTGCACACCTGTCACCATCGTTACGCTCACCAGCGCCTCATCAGACTCACCTGGACTCCATCACTTCCCTGATTACCTTCCCTATATGTGTCACTCCCTCTGATTCCTTCCCCAGGGATTATTGTTTCTGTTCCAGTGTCATGTCTGTACGCTACTCGTGGTTCTTGTTTTGTGCTATGTTAATTTCTTATTAAAAATACACTCCCTGTGTCATGTTCCTGACCTGTTTTTCTTGTTTTTGTATGTGTTTAGTTGGTCAGGGCGTGAGTTGGGGTGGGCATTCTATGTTATGTGTTTCTATGTTGGGTTAAATGTGTTGCCTGATATGGTTCTCAATTAGAGGCAGGTGTTTGACGTTTCCTCTGATTGAGAACCATATTAAGGTAGGCTGTTCTCACTGTTTGTTTGTGGGTGATTGTTCCTGTGTCTGTGTCTGTTGCACCACACGGGACTGTTTCGTTTGTTCGTTCGTTTGGCTAGTCTTACTTGTTCGTGCGTTCTTCGTGTCTATGTAAGTTCTCATGTTCAGGTCTGTCTACGTCGTTTATTGTTTTGTAGTTTGTTTAAGAGTTTTTGTGTTTCGTCGTTCTGTAAATAAATCTTTATGTCTGCATACAACGCTGCGTTTTGGTCCGACCCTTACTCCTTCTCCTCATCCGAGGAGGAGGAATTAGACAGCCGTTACACCCTGAACTTGCTTCCCGACTACCGGCGTACACGTTACAACTACATTTTCTTAATCTGATTGCCCCCATCTATCTTTCAGAGCTCGTGCTGCAAGGTGACCTAAACTGGGACATGCTTAACACCCCGGCCATCCTACAATCTAAGCTTGATGCCCTCAATCTCACACAAATTATCAATGAACCCACCAGGTACAACACCAAATCTGTAAACACGGGCACCCTCATAGATATCATCCTAACCAACTTGCCCACCAAATATACCTCTGCTGTTTTCAATCAAGATCTCAGCAATCACTGCCTCATTGCCTGCATCCGTAATGGGTCCGCGGTCAAAGGACCACCCCTCATCACTGTCAAACGCTCCCTAAAACACTTCAGCGAGTAGGTCTTTCTAATCGACCTGGCCCAGGTATCCTGGAAGGATATTGACCTCATCCCGTCAGTAGAGGATGCCTGGTCATTCTTTAAAAGTGTCTTCCTCACCATCTTAAATAAGCATGCCCCTTTTAAAAAATGTAGAACCAGGAACAGATATAGCTCTGTGTTCACTCCAGACCTGACTGCCCTCGACCAGCACAAAAACATCCTGTGGCGGACTGCATTAGCATCGAATAGCCACCGTGATGTGCAACATTTTAGGGAAGTTAGGAACCAATATACACAGGCAGTTAGGAAAGCTAAGGCTAGCTTTTTCAAGCAGAAATTTGCATCCTGTATAGCACAAACTCAAAAAGGTTCTGGGATACTGTAAAGTCCATGGAGAATAAGAGCACCTCCTCCTAGCTGCCCACTGCACTGAGGCTATGAAACACTGTCACCAACGATAAATACACTATAATTGAGAATTTCAATAAGCATTTTTCTACGGCTGACCATGCTTTCCACCTGGCTACCCCTACCCCGGTCAACAGCCCTGCACTCCCCACAGCAACTCGCCCAAGCCTCCCCGATTTCTCCTTCACCCAAATCTAGATAGCTGATGTTCTGAAAGAGCTGCACAATCTGGACCCCTACAAATCAGCCAGGCTAGACAATCTGGACCCTCTCTTTCTAAAACTTTCTGCCGAAATTGTTGCAACCCCTATCACTAGCCTGTTCAACATCTCTTTCGTATCGTCTAAGATTCCCAAAGATTGGAAAGCTGCAGCGGTCATCCCCCTCTTCAAAGGATGGAGACACTCTAGACCCAAACTGCTACAGACCTATATCTATCCTACCCTGCCTTTCTAAGGTCTTCGAAAGCCAAGTTAACAAACAGATTTCCAACCATTTCGAATCTCACCGTACCTTCTCCGCTATGCAATCTGGTTTCAAAGCTGGTCATGGGTGCACCTCAGCCACGCTCAAGGTCCTAAATGATATCATAACCACCACCGATAAGAGACATTACTGTGCAGCCGTATTCATCGACCTGGCCAAGGCTTTTGACTCTGTAAATCACCAGATTCTTATTGGCAGACTCAACAGCCTTGGTTTCTCAAATGATTGCCTCACCTGGTTTACCAACTACTTCTCTGATAGAGTTCAGTGTGTCAAATCGGAGGGCCTGTTGTCCAGACCTCTGGCAGTCTCTATGGGGGTGCCACAGGGTTCAATTCTCGGGCCGACTCTCTTCTCTGTATACATCAATGATGTCGCTCTTGCTGCTGGTGATTCTCTGATCCACCTCTACGCAGACGACACAATTCTGAATACATCTGGCCCTTCATTGGACACTGTGTTAACTAACCTCCAGACGAGCTTTAATGCCATACAACTCTCATTCCGTGGCCTCCATCCACTCTTAAATGCAAGTAAAACTAAATGCATGCTCTTCAACCGATCACTACACTACTCTACTCAGCATCACTACTCTGGACGTTTCTGACTTAGAATATGTGGATAACTACAAATACCTAGGTGTCTGGTTAGACTGTAAACTCTCCTTCCAGACTCACAAGCAAGCATCTCCAATCCAAAATTAAATCTAGAATCGGCTTCCTATTTTGCAACAAAGCATCCTTCAGTCATGCTCCAAACATACCCTCGTAAAACTGACCATCCTACCCATCCTCGACTTCGGCGATGTCATTTATAAAATAGCCTCCAACACTCTATTCAACAAATTGGATGCAGTCTATCACAGTGCCATCCGTTTTGTCACCAAAGCCCCATATACTACCCACCACTGCAACCTGTACGCTCTCGTTGGTTGGCCCTCGCTTCACTCTCGTCCCCAAACCCACTGGCTCCAGGTCATCTACAAGTCTCTGCTAGGTAAAGCCCCGCCTTATCTCAGCTCACTGGTCTCCATAGCAGCACCCACTCGAAGCACGCGCTCCAGCAGATATATCTCGCAGGTAACCTCCAAAGACAATTCATCCTTTGGCCGCCTTTCCTTCCAGTTCTCTGCTGCCAATGATTGGAACGAACTGCAATATCTCCCTCACTAGCTTTAAGCACCAACTGTCAGAGCAGCTCACAGATCACTGCACCTGCACATAGCCAGTCTGTAAACAGCCCATCTAACTACCTCATCCCCATACTGTATTTATTTATCTTGCTCCTTTGCACCCCAGTATCTCTACTTGCACATTCATCTTCTGCACATCTACAATTCCAGTGTTTAATTGCTATATTGTAATTACTTGCCACCATGGCCTATTTATTGCCTTAACTCTCTTATCTTATCTCATTTGCACTCACTGTATATAGACTTTTTAGTTTTTTCTACTCTATTTTTGACTCTATGTTTGTGTATTCCATGTCTAACTCTGTGTTATTGTATGTGTCGAACTGCTATGCTTTATCTTGGCCAGGTTGCAGTTGCAAATGAGAACTTGTTCTCAACTAGCCTACCTGCTTAAATAAGGTGAAATAAAAATAAAATTTAAATATCATGTTTCTTTAGACATGCCTACAATGAATAATGGATTTATTGTGAAGGTGTAGGCTATATTAAATGGAATTATTCGAATTATGAAAGGTAGATGTTCCAAAGGTCCGCATCAGTGGCGTGTAGGCTATGCGTGGAAGCTCAGTGGCATGTAGGCTATGCGTGGAAGCTCAATGGCATGCAGGCTATGTGTGGAAGCACAGTGGCGTGTAGGCTATGCGTGGAAGCACAGTGGTGTGTAGGCTATGCGTGGAAGCACAGTGGCGTGTAGGCTATGCGTGGAAGCTCAGTGGCGTGTAGGCTATGCATGGAAGCTCAGTGGCGTGTAGGCTATGTGTGGAAGCACAGTGGCGTGCAGGCTATGTGTGGAAGCTCAGTGGCATGCAGGCTATGCGTGGAAGCTCAGTGGCATGCAGGCTATGCATGGAAGCTCAGTGGCGTGTAGGCTATGCGTGGAAGCTCAGTGGCGTGTAGGCAATGCGTGGAAGCTCAGTGGCATGCAGGCTATGCGTGGAAGCACAGTGGCGTGCAGGCTATGCGTGGAAGCACAGTGGCATGCAGGCTATGCGTGGAAGCACAGTGGCGTGTAGGCTATGCGTGGAAGCACAGTGGCATGCAGGCTATGCGTGGAAGCACAGTGGCGTGCAGGCTATGCGTGGAAGCACAGTGGCGTGCAGGCTATGCGTGGAAGCACAGTGGCATGCAGGCTATGCGTGGAAGCTCAGTGGCGTGCAGGCTATGCGTGGAAGCACAGTGGCGTGTAGGCTATGCGTGGAAGCTCAGTGGCGTGCAGGCTATGCTTGGAAGCTCAGTGGCGTGTAGGCTATGCGTGGAAGCTGTGGCATGCAGGCTATGCGTGGAAGCACAGTGGTGTGCAGGCTATGCTTGGAAGCTCAGCGGCGTGTAGGCTATGCTTGGAAGCTCAGTGGCATGCAGGCTATGCATGGAAGCTCAGTGGCGTGCAGGCTATGCATGGAAGCACAGTGGCGTGTAGGCTATGCGTGGAAGCTCAGTGGCATGCAGGCTATGCGTGGAAGATCAGTGGCGTGTAGGCTATGCGTGGAAGCACAGTGGCGTGCAGGCTATGCATGGAAGCACAGTGGCGTGCAGGCTATGCGTGGAAGCACAGTGGCGTGTAGGCTATGCATGGAAGCTCAGTGGCGTGTAGGCTATGCATGGAAGCACAGTGGCGTGTAGGCTATGCTTGGAAGCTCAGTGGCGTGTAGGCTATGCATGGAAGCTCAGTGGCGTGTAGGCTATGCGTGGAAGCTCAGTGGCATGCAGGCTATGCGTGGAAGCTCAGTGGCATGTAGGCTATGCGTGGAAGCTCAGTGGCGTGTAGGCTATGCGTGGAAGCTCAGTGGCGTGTAGGCTATGCGTGGAAGCTCAGTGGCATGCAGGCTATGCGTGGAAGCACAGTGGCGTGCAGGCTATGCGTGGAAGCTCAGTGGCATGTAGGCTATGCTTGGAAGCTCAGTGGCGTGCAGGCTATGCGTGGAAGGCCGGAGATACTTATTGTGTTTATGTTAACGAACAGACCTGCAATTATTTACATGACAGTTACCAGCTGACAAAATGTCATGACAACCACAGCCCTAGTTTGGAGTTTTTTCTGGCTAATAGGTTATGTTAGAGTTAGTTCATAATTATAACTTGGGGAGGTCAAAATAATGAAAAACAATCTACCAAATCTATTCATTTTAAAGTGTTGATTATGACGCCTTGCCATTATCAGTCACCTGATGATAAGACACGACGTGAAAACAAATCATATATAACATATGATAAGGGTACCCGGGTCGCCAGTTTACCTCTGCCAGTTGCCCTGGGCAAGAAAAGTCTGAAGATTTAAAACCTTAACATATACATTACAGACTTATATTTAAGAAATACATTACAAAAACTAAAGACAAAAATAAAATAAACAACACTCTCTAAAATACAATGAAAAGTATTCAAAACGGGTTCTTCCCCATAGGAGAAAGCTTTTGGGTTCCAGGTAGAACCCTTTTCAATTCCTGGTAGAATCCTGGTTGTGGGCATAGAAAATGAAATGTCAGTCACCAGTTTGATATGAATACCATGAATGTCAAGGCCTTTGATGTACCATTAAAGCCCCGTATTTTTCAGAAATGTTTTATGATGAGTAATTAGGTATTTGACGTTGGTGTCTGTAAATATTATGGCTGCTTTCGGTGCAATTTCTGATTGTAGCTGAAATGTAAACTATGATTTATACCTGAAATATGCAAATTTTTCGAACAAAACATATGCTATACAATAAATATGTTATCAGACTGTCATCTGATGAAGTTTTTTCTTGGTTAGTGGCTATTTATTTCTTTATTTGGTCGAATTTGTGATAGCTACTGATGGAGTAAGAAACTGATGGAGTAAGAAAAGTGGTGTCTTTTGCTAACGTGGTTAGCTAATAGATTTACATATTTTGTCTTCCCTGTAAAACATTTAAAAAATCGGACATGTTGGCTTGATTCACAAGATGTGTACCTTTCATATGCTGTATTGGACTTGTTAATGTGTGAAAGTTAAATATTTAAAAAAAATATCTTTTGAATTTCGCGCCCTGCACTTTGAGCTGGCTGTTGTCATAAGTGTACCGACGTCGGGCTTGCAGCCCAAACAGGTTAACAGTTACATACTTTACTATGTGGTTTAGCCTTGTAATCTCTGTGACATTCACCGTTACTTAACTAAAGCAAATACGATCAAATAAATGTATTGATAAGTATATATTTATATATTTTTTTATCAGAGTTCAAAGTTCAAAAACTTGGTCAACATATTTAAGGTTTGCAAGAATAAAAACATAGTTGAAGTTTTCTCAGAGTACGATATGAAAACAAACTCTTTATCACAATAAGCGAATCCAAAAAACACGTACTACTTACCCAATACATGTTGACAGGATTGGTTGGACATCACCTCCAATTTGGGAGGCAGCTAAGGGAATTTGTGCAGTAGCATTTGCTTATTCATTAAATAGAGATGCAGTAGCAGGAGATAGGTAACAAATACAGAGTGACAGGTTTCAGAATTAGGTGGCATTCACACTGATTCCTTACGAGACTAGCAGTAGATTAGACTGCTTGACGGTGTGCCTGCTGTTGGGTGTACAGGGGGTTTGAGAGAGAGAGAGAGCGAGAGGGATTTAACATAGGAATCTGAGAAGCTGAAAGCTTCTGGGTTTTGCTGATCGTGCGGCAACGTCTATAAAAACGAATGTGCAACAGGACAGGCTTGAGTAAGCGTTCCATACCTCTGCCCTTTTGTAAGGACAAAATCAATCAGTAAATTGTACTCAGCAAGATATACACATACGGGATTACGTGTTTTTACTAAACACAATACTTAGTGATATTAAGTGGAACCAAAGTCAAGCATCAGCAAAGTGCTGGAAAAACCTTGACATCAATGGAGGTTGAGGAGTTGCATCATGAAGTGGCTGTAATTCCTGTTTCTGTACGAGTTGGTTTGCCAAGCTTCAGACATTTGATTCTAATAGTAGACTGTGGGTACTGTACGTGAGATTCTGAGCAGAACAAGGTGGTTTTGTTCTATCTACACCAAAAGCCCTCACATTATCAAATGCATCAAACTCCACACGTGCAATCGCACGACTGATTAAAAATGAATATTAACAATTCAGATGTTAGCCTATAACCGATGATGAATTTCAGTCTCAGAACGATATCCATAATGACTTAGTCAGACTGAGGTATTTAAACTCGTCTCTCATCCAAACGAATGGCTGTACTCACTCAACATATTAATGGGATCACCCACATAAATACAGACCAAACAAACGAGAAGAAGAATGTAGATATAACTAAGACACAGGACCAGTCCTACCACACACAGTCTCCATTGTCGTTTGCCATAAGTCTGGTATTAGACAACATCATTATTATTGATACCTGCTAACATTTGTATTAACTATAAAAGCAGCACATATCCACTCCAATCAAAGGTCTACCAATAATTCCCTCTGGTCCAAGGATGCATGTGATTGGATGCAAAAGCATTGGTGCTGTGTACAGGTACAACATGTGCTGTCCAATCAACAAGTAGAACGATGCGTATCACCTTGATTCAACTGTAATGGAATGACAAAGCTTCACGACTAGCTTCGTTTTGCATTATAGGCCAACCTAGATGCAAACTGCTTTTTTTTAGCACGGCTTAGAATACGTCTCAACCAATCACAGTCTTGTTTTGACCAATCCGTTTTAGAACATTTTTATTAAATACATTTACTGTAGGAGCTTCTACTCAAACAGACAATGCATTGAGTGAATGGTCATACCATGTTATTGGTAAACATAAACTGATTTGTTATTGCATAGTAATAACGAGACAACTGACAAAATAATTCAAATCAAATGATATTTCACAGTCAATCTCAGGTAATCAGAAAGATAATTTGCTACTGATATTGCTTTAATATCCCATACAGCTCAACCTTATCACAACGACGCCTGTAGGCAATTATGTCTAGGAACCCATTTAATTTATAGGCATTTAATTTCACATCAATTTGATGTAATCTTGTCCTGGAATGTGCTCATTAACTTTTGCGTTGTTATTTAGTTGTAGTAAATTTACAAAAGCAATTATTTTCTCAAGCTCAATGGCTTTCCTGATTACTCCCAATGATACCGTATTTAAATCAATTCATTTTTTACCTTTTTTATTACTTTGCCTCTGTATACAATTTGGTTCACCTCTTTAAGTTATTATGGTTATTTATGAAAAATCTATTGAATTTGGTATGCCCTTGTGCAATACAATATGTTTAGCAATCCAATATATGAATTTCTAATGTGTGTTCACAAATTGCCATTTTTTTTCCGAGGGATCTAGTTTTACTATCAAAGACACTCCTAGTCGGTGCATTTATTCTTCAAAATGCTCAAATGTACATTGATCAAGATGTTCTCAACAGCTTCGTTGTATCACTAGCCCTTCAGAGTTGTACTGTATCTATTCATTATTTTTAATCATATGTCCTACCCTACTGTAAGGTTCTGTATTTATTTGTTTAGTCAACCTTGTGTTCTGTTTCGTTGTGTTCTTGAACGTAGCCCTGTTTCGTTGTGTTCTTGAACGTAGCCCTGTTTCGTTGTGTTCTTGAACGTAGCCCTGTTTCGTTGTGTTCTTGAACGTAGCCCTGTTTCTTTGTGTTCTTGAACGTAGCCCTGTTTCTTTGTGTTCTTGAACGTAGCCCTGTCTTTCATTTGTGTTCATTGATTTCACCTGTGTTAGTTACTCACCTGGTCTCATCAGCTCCTTATTTAGTTCAGTTCATTCTGTTTGTGCCTTTCTGAGGTATTGTTCCTTTTGACTCTACTAAGTCTTTTCCTAGCTCGTTTGTGAGAGAGTTGTGAGAGAGTTATAGCCTTCAGTCCTAGTTTTGATTCACCTGCCTGTTTGCCTACCTGTGTATGACCATTGCCTGCCTGTGACCACGATTCCTGCCTTCTGCGAAATAAACACCTGCCGCGCCCTGCACGTGAATCTACACATGTTTCTCCCCGAGTATTCATTACACATACATTTACTTAAGATGAGCCACTATCAACACAGACTGACAATGCGCAGACATGTGGGCATTTAAATTGTAATGGACACTTCTATAAACAGTATAATGGTTAACGTACAGTGCCAAAATGAGAGGTAATTGCAGGACAGCCAAGCTCCAGAAGCAACCATTCTCCATCTGCGTAAGAACAGTGTCCATGTTCATATCAATTCTTTTTTCAAAAGATACAAATGTTAATTTATTTATTTAGGTTTTCTACCCTTTTTTGATTGCACACCATTAGTACTGAATCTTATTCAACCAGTTCCCTTGATCCTACTTTTCCACACTCCCCTTTACCATAGCCAAACATAGAAATAGTATAACAGAAAATAGGAACCTTCATTCACAGTAATCTAATAAACCAAACCAGTTCTATAAACCAAACCAGTTCTATAAACCAAACCAGTTCTATAAACCAAACCTGGCTCGTTAACTTCAAATAACAACTCAAATCTGTCCTTTCATTCCTCTTTTTGAATCGTACTGTAGCCTTCCAGAAATACACTTCCTTCCTGCGCACCGTGTGTTGTTGTTTACTAGATACCTACCACTGACTGCCACAGTAGTTGACCATTTACAGGACTTCTCCTCCTGTCTGTCTGACAGGAATCAGCGCCATGCTGCACACTGAATCTGATCCGCATGATTAGAAAGATCCCCCATGGGTCTCGTGTGTTCTATATTTGGATTCAACAGAGTAATTATTTTCAAATCTATTTTCGAGTCAGCAAAAAAATAAGACATTGGTTGTATGATTAGGGCAAGTTTTGTAACTACCCATAACGCAACTGGTTTATGCTGTGAGTCAATCACACACCCTCTTTAATGACATGAATGGAAACAACAACACTGTGAAATATACCACAATGAAGTCTCTGAACTACGAACACGTTATTAATAAGATGTGTTCTTCCTACTTCCTGCATAGTAGCATTCCTCAGAGCCATGTTCTTCCTCCTTCCTGCATAGTAGCATTCCTCAGAACCATGTTCTTCCTCCTTCCTGCATAGTAGCATTCCTCAGAACCATGTTCTTCCTCCTTCCTGCATAGTAGCATTCCTCAAAACCATGTTCTTCCTACTTCCTGCATAGTAGCATTCCTCAGAACCATGTTCTTCCTCCTTCCTGCATAGTAGCATTCCTCAGAACCATGTTCTTCCTACTTCCTGCATAGTAGCATTCCTCAAAACCATGTTCTTCCTCCTTCCTGCATAGTAGCATTCCTCAGATCCATGTTCTTCCTCCTTCCTGCATAGTAGCATTCCTCAGAACCATGTTCTTCCTCCTTCCTGCATAGTAGCATTCCTCAGAGCCATGTTCTTCCTCCTTCCTGCATAGTAGCATTCCTCAGATCCATGTTCTTCCTCCTTCCTGCATAGTAGCATTCCTCAGAACCATGTTCTTCCTCCTTCCTGCATAGTAGCATTCCTCAGAACCATGTTCCCTCTCTTTCCTGCATAGTAACATTCCTCAGATCCATGTTCTTCCTACTTCCTGCATAGTAGCATTCCTCAGATCCATGTTCTTCCTACTTCCTGCATATTAGCATTCCTCAGATCCATGTTCTTCCTACTTCCTGCATAGTAGCATTCCTCAGATCCATGTTCTTCCTACTTCCTGCATATTAGCATTCCTCAGATCCATGTTCTTCCTACTTCCTGCATAGTAACATTCCTCAGAACCATGTTCCCTCTCTTTCCTGCATAGTAGCATTCCTCAGAACCATGTTCTTCCTCTTTCCTGCATAGTAACATTCCTCAGATCCATGTTCTTTCTACTTCCTGCATAGTAACATTCCTCAGATCCATGTTCTTCCTACTTCCTGCATAGTAGCATTCCTCAGAACCATGTTCCCTCTACTTCCTGTATAGTAGCATTCCTCAGATCCATGTTCTTCCTACTTCCTGCATAATAACATTCCTCAGATCCATGTTCTTCCTACTTCCTGCATAGTAACATTCCTCAGATCCATGTTCTTCCTACTTCCTGCATAATAACATTCCTCAGATCCATGTTCTTCCTACTTCCTGCATAGTAACATTCCTCAGATCCATGTTCTTCCTCCTTCCTGCATAGTAACATTCCTCAGAACCATGTCTCTCCAGGGGAAATATGTGGTCTTGAGTTGGGATGGCAAGTCTATGTAATGTAATGTATGCTAATTTAGCAGACGCTTTCATCCAAAGTGACTTACAACAGTGTACGCATCCATTGTCGAATTGACCCATGACCCTGGTGTTACTAGTACCAAACTCTTAACCGCTGAATGTGCCAGACTCCGGCACCCACAGTGTATATTTACATATGTGTAAAACGTCATTAATAATGCCTTCGATGGTATCACACAGGAGCAGCATGTTACGCCAGTGAGAGAGGCTGTGGTAGATTTCATTTGCACAGTACAGTTCATTCGGAATGTATTCAGATCCCTTGAATTTTTCCACATTTTGTTACGTTAGAGTTTTATTCTAAAATGGATTCAATCGTTTTTTCCCCCCTCATCAATCTACACATAATACCCATAATTATAAAGCAACAACTTTGGGGGGGGGGGGGGGGGGGGGGGTGGCAAATGTATTAAAAATAATAATATAATAAAATATTACATTTACATAAGTATTCAGACACTTTACTCAGTACTTTGTTGAAAGTATCACACTTGTATCACAGTATCACACTATCACACTTGCAACAAAAGTTGTGAATGGTTCATAGCAGGTGGATGCAGGAATGTCAGTAAACTAAGTGTTTTATTTTTTGTGGTAATGGAAACCCCAAAAAGGACATATTTCGGAATCCCAGAATCTTGACCAGGCTGCTCTGGAATCCTGCTGAGAATCTGCTACATCACCTTACCATAGAAGTGGAAAACATCAATCATTCACCAGACGGGCTTCATACTTAAATAATGCCATTGTCCTGTCATAAAAATGTAATAATCTGCTTCTGAGTGTGGCTTTATAATGTGATAGATGCTTCTGTAGGGGGCAAGGGTCTGGTCTAGGATCAGTTTGGATGGTGTCACTTTCTGACACTGTAATGTCGACTGGAAAAGGCCTGGCCATCAATATCCCGTATGTGTCTTTGCTCTCCACTTCCATGACACTCAGTGATGACATCATCATGGCAGGAAGGTTAATTAGTTGAGTAAGCCACTCCAAACAGGGCTGTTCAAACTCAGCCTCCAAACCTCTCTCCTTTCTTCTGATTGCTTTAGGGGTTAATAGGCCTTCAAATTGTCTCATCGTTTTAGCGACTTATCTTATCACCCCCCGTCACAACACTAACGCCTGCAACCAAATAATAGATGACCTTGCTTATCCTGGGAATTATGCGCAGACATCCGCCGCCACCGCCGTGCTTCCTTTTCCATTCTTATCTCTATTCAACGTTTTTTAAACTGTTGGTGCACCAACTCGACTTGGTGCATACGTCTTATCCAGGATGTGTACGTCTTATCCAAGATTCCAATTTGAAATCGTTTGGCCTCTTTTTTTTTTTCTCTCTCTCTCTCCATATGCATACAGAAGGAGGAAATTATTTGTCAAAGTCAATGTCATCTAATTTAGTTCTGCCTAAGCCGGTGCTCTGATATGATCTCCTTAGCTGGTCTCAGCCAAGGTTCCTGTCTAGATGTATTATCCGTCCTTTTGAAGATCTCAATCTACAGAGAGCTAACGTTTTAGCTTTTTTTCCCTTCACCCTGCATTTTATTACATCGAGGGCGTCTGACTAATGCAATGCACCATTGGCCCACCGCCACATGCCAATTTATAACACGATCGCTCACCCTGCTCCATGCATACCAAGTAATGTCGGTTTGTTGTATTATTGGCTTCTACGCATGCTGCCTTGCTCTCTCTCTCTCTCTCTCTCTCTCTTTCATTCCCCCTCTCTCTCTCCAGACAGAAATTGTAATAATAGCTGTAAACATAGAGCTCTTAGAATTGGTCAAGAGGAGGGGAATACAGAAGAGGCTGATTCATACAAATACAGAACCAGCTGGATATGATCAAATACAGAACCAGCTGGATATGATCAAATACAGAACCAGCTGGATATGATCAAAAACAGAACCAGCTGGATATGATCAAATACAGAACCAGCTGGATATGATCAAATACAGAACTAGCTGGATATGATCAAATACAGAACTAGCTGGATATGATCAAAAACAGAACCAGCTGGATATGATCAAATACAGAACCAGCTGGATATGATCAAATACAGAACTAGCTGGATATGATCAAAAACAGAACCAGCTGGATATGATCAAAAACAGAACCAGCTGGATATGATCAAATACAGAACCAGCTGGATATGATCAAAAACAGAACCAGCTGGATATGATCAAATACAGAACCAGCTGGATATGATCAAATACAGAACTAGCTGGATATGATCAAAAACAGAACCAGCTGGATATGATCAAATACAGAACTAGCTGGATATGATCAAATACAGAACCAGCTGGATATTATGAAACACAGAACTAGCTGGATATGATCAAATACAGAACCAGCTGGATATGATCAAATACAGAACCAGCTGGATATGATCAAATACAGAACCAGCTGGATATGATCAAATGCAGAACCAGCTGGATTTTATGAAATACAGAACTAGCTGGATATGATCAGATACAGAACCAGCTGGATATTATGAAACACAGAACTAGCTGGATATGATCAAATACAGAACCAGCTGGATATGATCAAATACAGAACCAGCTGGATATGATCAAATGCAGAACCAGCTGGATATTATGAAACACAGAACCAGCTGGATATGATCAAATGCAGAACCAGCTGGATTTTATGAAATACAGAACTAGCTGGATATGATCAAATACAGAACTAGCTGGATATGATCAGATACAGAACCAGCTGGATATTATGAAACACAGAACTAGCTGGATATGATCAAATACAGAACCAGCTGGATATGATCAAATACAGAACCAGCTGGATATGATCAAATGCAGAACCAGCTGGATATGATCAAATACAGAACCAGCTGGATATGATCAGATACAGAACCAGCTGGATATGATCAAATACAGAACCAGCTGGATATGATCAAATACAGAACCAGCTGGATATGATCAAATGCAGAACCAGCTGGATATGATCAAATACAGAACTAGCTGGATATGATCAAATACAGAACCAGTTGGATATTATGAAACACAGAACCAGCTGGATATGATCAAATGCAGAACCAGTTGGATATGATCAAATACAGAACCAGCTGGATATGATCAAATACAGAACCAGCTGGATATGATCAAATACAGAACCAGCTGGATATGATCAAATGCAGAACCAGCTGGATTTTATGAAATACAGAACTAGCTGGATATGATCAAATACAGAACTAGGTGGATATGATCAAACACAGAACTAGCTGGATATGATCAAATACAGAACCAGCTGGATATGATAAAATGCAGAACCAGCTGGATTTTATGAAATACAGAACGAGCTGGATATGATCAAATACAGAACCAGCTGGATATTATGAAATACAGAACTAGCTGGATATGATCAAATACAGAACCAGCTGGGTATGATCAAATACAGAACCAGCTGGATATGATAAAATACAGAACCAGCTGGGTATGATCAAATACAGAACCAGCTGGATATGATCAAATACAGAACCAGCTGGATATTATGAAATACAGAACCAGCTGGATATGATCAAATACAGAACCAGCTGGGTATGATCAAATACAGAACCAGCTGGATATGATAAAATACAGAACCAGCTGGGTATGATCAAATACAGAACTAGCTGGATATGATCAAATACAGAACTAGCTGGATATGATCAAATACAGAACGAGCTGGATATGATCAAAAACAGAACCAGCTGGATATGATCAAATACAGAACCAGCTGGATATGATCAAAAACAGAACCAGCTGGATATGATCAAATACAGAACCAGCTGGATATGATCAAATGCAGAACCAGCTGGATATTATGAAATACAGAACTAGCTGGATATGATAAAATACAGAACCAGCTGGATATGATCAAATACAGAACTAGCTGGATATGATCAAATACAGAACCAGCTGGATACGAGGAGTGGTCAAATACAAATCCAGCTGTATATGAGGAGTGATCAAATACAGAACAAGCTGGACATGAGGAGTGAACCAGCTGGATATCAAATGAAACATACTAGTCATAAGTACAATAAGGATAAAGTGTATATGACTGTGTTTGAGTGCATATAGAAAACGTGTTTAATTTTGTGTGTGTGTGTTGTGTGTGTGTGTGTGTGTGTGTGTGTGTGTGTGTGTGTGTGTGTGTGTGTGTGTGTGTGTGTGTGTGTGTGTTCAAGTGTGTGTGGGTTTGTTCAAGTGTGTGTGCGTGTGTCTTTGATTGCAATACAGTATGGCCAATCCGCAGTGGGTTTAATTAGCCAAGTTCCTTCATTAGCGCTTATCTTCTGGAAGTCTCAGCCAGGGCATTGTGGGGAAGTGGTCTGTCTTACTCCAATAAAACACTCAGTTAGCAAGACCTAGAACATGGCTAAGTTAACATGAAGAGATGTTTCTTAACGATAGAGGTTTATTGAAGACAAAATCATGTATTTATTATCTTACCACCACACCCATTCATATTTGTCTGTTTACTCGATAGTGTATGTTGACCTCAAGGGAAAACAACTTAAACTATTGTGAGTACAAGACAATTCAGTACCAGATTTCACATGAAGTACTTCTTTGATATATACATCACAACTGATGTTATATGCTTTAAATTCCTTCTTTGTGCGTCAATGACTTTAGAAAGACCTTGACCTTTCATTCAAAGCCTTGATGAGGTTTTCAATCACCATCATTACACACAATGAACCAAGATTTTACCCCCCCCCCCCCCCCAACCACAAAAAAAATAAAAGAATCACGGGGCTTGAAATGCCACCCATGAGAATTATACATATCTTATGGTAATGCGGCTTAATGAACGGCAAGCACCTATTTTTACATTTGTTATTTTCACTCCCTGTGAAAATGTCAGTAGTCTCCACTCACAAATGTGCCTGCTTGGCGTTCATACTGCCTCATTTGAACAGATGCATTTAAATATCAGTCTATTAGTTAAATGGACACAAATGCAGCTGTCACTAAATAGCAGGCATCTGGACTCAGTGCTTCAGCGCGTGCCAGAGATATCTCGGCATCGTCCAATATAATGGCAACGAGAGCATGTTTGTGCTTTATCTCAAAACTTAAAAACCGCTTTTGCCATGAAGCTGTCTGCCTTTATAACAGCCGTATAATTTGGATAAAAATATCTTCAGAAAGTATTCATACCCCTTGACTTATTACACCTTTTGTGTTACAGCCTGAATTCAAAATTTATAAAATATATTTTTTTTTTCATCCATCTACCCACAATAACTCATAAAGACAAAGTGAAAACATGTTTTTAGACATTTTGGCAAATGTATTGAAAACAAAACACAGAATAGCTCATTTACATACTTATTCACACCCCTAAGTCAATACATTTTTGGCAGTGGATACAGATATGCGTTTTTTGGGGTAAGTCTCTAAGAGCTTTGCAAACCTGGATTGTACAATATTTGCACATTGTTACTTAATGTAAAAAATGATTCAAGCTCTGTCTAGACAGCCACGTTCAAGTCTGTAACTAGGCCACTCAGGAACAATGTCGTCTTGGTAAGAAACTTCAAGTGTACATCTGGCCTTGTGTTTCAGGTTATTGTCCTGCAGAAAATGTTATTTGTCTCCCAGTTTCTGTTTTGAAAGCAGACCGAACCAAGCCTGTGCTTAGCCCTATTCTGTTCATTTTCATCCTGAAACATAACGCCCTAGTCCTTGCTGATGACAAGCAAGTGATGTTTTGTGTTGGATTTGACCCACATATAATACTTGTTTTCAGGACATGAAGTTAATTTCTTTGTCACATTTTTTTGCAGTTTTACATTTGTGCCTTATTGCAAACAGGATGCATCTTTTGGAATATTCGTATTCTGTACAGGCTTCCTTCTTTTCACTCTGTCATTTAGGTTAATATTGTGGAGTAACTACAATGTTGTTGATCCATCCTCAGTTTTCTCCTATAACAGCCATGTAAAGTCACCATGATGAAATCCCTGAGCGGTATCCTTCCTCTCCGGCAACTGAGTTAGGAAGAACACCTGTAGTGACTGAGTGTATTGATAAGTCATCCAAAGTTTAATTAATAAATTCACCATGCCAAAGGGATATTCAATATAAAATGTATATATATATTTTTTTATAACAATAGGAGCCCTTGTTTGGAAAACCTCCCTGGTCTTTGTGGTTGAATCTGTGTTTCAAATTCACTGCTCAGCTGAGGGACCTTACAGATAATTGTATGTGTGGGGTACAGAGATGAGGAAGTCATTCAAAAATCATGTTAAACATTATTATTGCACACAGAGTGAGTCCACAGCACAGATTCATGCAGGCTCAGTTGGTAGAGCATGGCACTTGCATTGCCAGGGTTGCGGGTTCGATTCCCAAGAGAGACCAGTACGAAAAAGTATAAAAATGTATGCACTCTGTCTGGATAAGAGAGTCAGGTAAATGTAAGTTTCTAAGGGGGAGGGATATATTGTTCTTTTTTTATGTCTTGTTATTGTTTTTTTGTTTTTGTGGGAGGGGTATTAGAGGACAACTGGAGGTCTGTTTAGAGTTAGTATGGATAAGTATAAGTATTTTTAAATGGTGGTAAGAACAGTGATAAGTATTTCAAAATGGTGGTAAGAACAGTGATAAGTATTTCAAAATGGTGGTAAGAACAGTGATAAGTATTTCAAAATGGTGGTAAGAACAGTGATAAGTATTTCAAAATGGTGGTAAGTATTTCAAAATGGTGGTAAGAACAGTGATAAATATTTTAAAATGTAACCCATCATGCTAATCGGTGAAATAAGTATAGCTAGCTATAATTCCAATGGTTTGGCTGATAATAAGAAAATAAGAGCAGTTTGTGCATGGCTGAAGGAGAAGGATTACCACATGTATTGTCTTTCAGAAACTCATTCAATATCTTCTGACGAAGTGGCCTGGGAAAAATAATGCCATGGTAAAATCTATTTCAGTCATGGGTTAAGAAATTCAAAAGGTATTATGATCCTATTCAAAAACGATTTGGATATTGAGGTACTATCCGTTTAAATAATCCGTTGTATTGCCTTGAATATACTACATGATGATAAACAGTTATGGCTCATAAATCTATATGGACCGAATAACAACTATCCAAACTTAATTTGAAAACATTTAAAATAATTGAATCAGTCTGCAAGATACAAATAACTATATTATAATGCTACGGGACTACAATACGGTTTTAAGTATGTCAATGGACCATAAAGTCAATCATACTACTAACAATGACCCTCTGGCACTCAAAGAGATTACAAATATTATGGACACATTGGAATTGATGGACATTTGGAGGCTTAAAAACCCAGACCTGGTAAGATAATACAGCTAGTTAGATTGATTATTTTCTGTATTCTTTTCAACGGTAGCAAAGTGAATAAAGTTGAGGTTTGAGGATCGAATGCGATCAGACCATCAGTTTATAGCCCTCCATGTAACTATGACAGACTCTAGAGAAATACTCATC
Organism: Salvelinus namaycush; assembly: GCF_016432855.1. Classification (NCBI taxonomy): domain Eukaryota; kingdom Metazoa; phylum Chordata; class Actinopteri; order Salmoniformes; family Salmonidae; genus Salvelinus; species Salvelinus namaycush. The sequence continues at coordinate 4,352,601 of NC_052312.1, read as the reverse complement.
TCACCAAAAGAGATTTAGAATGAGAAAGTAAAATATTTTAAACAATGTTCTTCTAACGTACTTTACACTAGGTTTTATGATATTCTCCCCCCCCCCAAATGTTTTTTATTTAAAACTATCTGCGACAGAAAACGCATCTTGTGAAGGCCTAATTACAAATGACGAACTATGGTTGGCAATTGATTCTTTTCAGAAGGGGAAAAATCCGAGGTGCTGATGGCATTCCATTAAACTTTTTATGAAGTACTGAAAGATACATTACTTTCATGTTTTAATTATTTATATATAAATGGAAAACTGTCGGACACACAAAAAGAGGGACAGATAGCTCTCCTACTGAAGCAGGAGCCAGGGTTACAAACAATATACTTTTAACCATTTTTGTGGGGTAAAAATGTACAAAAAGGCAATAATATTTCTGAAAGAGTGTTTGCGGTTTCCATGGTGAATTATTAGTTTCACGTTCATTCTTGGGCTAGCTAGCCTACTGGTGCAGGAGAGATAGCATTTTTTAAATCATACATTGTTAGACAGGTAGGTTTATACAACCCCCAACTGTTGCAAAACAAATAGTAGCACTGTTAATTATGAGGAGATCGCATTGCATATCAAACACTAGGCTAGAAGCTAGCTGAATAGTTTGTTGCTAGGAAATATGACAACCGAATTCAAAAATATCAGTTGCTGAAAACAGCTGGTCAAACCGGAAACACGAGGGATGATTTGACAGCTTTAGCGATGGAGGAGAAAGGAGAAATTCATGTTCATCGCTCACCACATCAGGTCATCACCACATCAGGTCATCACCACATCAGGTCATCACCACATCAGGTCATCACCACATCAGGTCATCACCACATCAGGTCATCACCACATTAGGTCATCACCACATCAGGTCATCACCACATCAGGTCATCACCACATTAGGTCATCACCACATTAGGTCATCACCACATCAGGTCATCACCACATCAGGTCATCAGCACATTAGGTCATCACCACATCAGGTCATCACCACATCAGGTCATCAGCACATTAGGTCATCACCACATCAGGTCATCACCACATCAGGTCATCACCACATCAGGTCATCACCACATTAGGTCATCACCACATCAGGTCATCACCACATCAGGTCATCACCACATCAGGTCATCACCACATTAGGTCATCACCACATCAGGTCATCACCACATTAGGTCATCAGATGCTCCCAAATATGTCTCTGCGAAAACAAATCATTGCTAGATAGTTTTTCCCTCGTTGGACCTGGGTTTACAAGGTATCCCATTTCAGTTTGTGTAGCTGTTGGTTTAGCTTTCTGTCATTTTGTAGCATGTACTGTATAGGCGCATATTTCGTCACAATTTCAAGGTTTCCCGAAATCTTCTCCGACTGTCCTGTTATCTGGTTTTAATTTCCATTCTGGTATGCCCTTCTAGACATTCCTTTTCGATAGTTGCTATGGGCACTGCCAAACAACGGAAGTGATGGATTCGACTTCCGCTTTACTTTCCTGCTGCAACACTCCAGTGGCAAGCAAACTTGCCGCAAGATGCCGGAGTAAATTATTAGAAAGAGTACATTTATAGAGCATGAAAGTAAAATAAACAAGTACAAGTGTAACAATAAACTATAGGCTACATAGCCTAACTATACAACGTTTGTTAGCACCCACACACTAGAAGAAAGTGTAACGTTTATCGTAGAGTCCTACACCTGTCAATGAGCTGATCAACACATCCTACTGCATGCTACCTATTAATAAGGTGGTAAAAAGACCATCAGTGCGTTCAGGGTGTGTTCATTGTCATAGTGACAACTGCCAACTGGCAACTGTACATGTAGACCTAATGAAAAATAATATAGTAACTCATATGTAAATGTAGCAATTCAACAACAAACTGACGTTTAGCCTGCACGTCTTTTAAAGCATGCCAATACTGCCTTCTTTGCTGAAGTGATTTCCATTTTTCTAATGGTTGTCAATTCCTTTGGGTCTTCTTTTCCACTGTGCTCTTGGTCTGTCCTGTGCAACTATTTGCAAATTGAAATGCATTAGCTAAACAATATTAGCATAACCGGCCAAAGGTGATCACACCAACTCACTTTCTCTCCTCAATTTTCCCCAACAGTTCATTTTGCCTATGCTGTAGGCCTGTCATTAGCTAAATGTTAGCGCTATGTAGGGTAAATATTTAGACCAGTCAAAGTGCAAGAAATACATGAATAAAATGAAATGGTAGATGTGTTTATTCCTCCATGCTTTGCTCTTTGGTATCACAGCACGCAACACTCAACTATTGATAAAGCCTAGGCCTACGTTTTTAGACAAAAATAATTAGTCTACCTGGGCTACAACAACACAGTGCAATGAGGAATGTATTATTGTTATCAAGTGAAACCATATAGGCTGTAATCTGCAGTGATGTAAGCTAATTTGAATAACCGGTCACGTGTCCTGTTTTGTTTCATGCCTAAATAACTGGGGACAGAGTGGCACCGTGGTCTGAAGCACTGCATCACAGTGCTAGAGGCGTCACTACAGACCCGGGTTCGATCCCGGGCTGTATCACCACTGGCCGTGATCAGGAGTCCCATAGGGCGGTGCACAATTGACCCAGCGTCATCTGAGTTTGGGAAGGGTTTGGCCAGGGTAGAGGCCGTCATTGTAAATAAGAAGGTGTTCTTACCTGACCTGGCTAGTTGAAATAAAGGTGCAATAATCAGCCGAGGCCTGATTATTTAGCCTTTTGGATCAGTTTTGGGTAAAATCTGGAAAGTTTAGAAGGTCCAGAAAGGTACATTAGCAGACCACTCATATGGTGTATTTTGTCAGGATGTAGCCTATTGGTGCTAAGATAGTCCTACTATAGGAAAAGATGGGCTTCTACTTTCCTTCTCTCTGTCCGTTAATGCTGTACTCTATTTTACATTCAGCAAGCAAGAGCAAGCGTGCATCTCTCATCCAATAGGCTGTTAGTAAATAAAATAAGCCTAAATAAGTGTCCAATAAGCTTTTGTAGTCTGGCTTTTCCTGGGACTCCACAATATAAAAAACAAACAAAAAAGTTTGATCAGATAACGAAATCATAGGTAGCCTATGTGTGCTCCCGAGGCTGCGCTCAGCGTGCTCCTTCCCTGTCCCCTGGCACGCAGCTCCGAAAAGCTACCCCATTGATTCAGTTTTTAAAGGACAATAAATATATGCTACCTAGGCTACAACAACACAATGTAATGAAGAATGTTATTACTGTTTTCAAGTTAGTACAAAACTCTGGGTTAAGCTGTAAACTGCCCTGAATTAGATACAGTGACTCCGCCGGAGGGGGTGGCTGCCTTCTTATCGGCTCTTAACCAACCATGCTAATTTTTTATATATTTTTTCGCATTGTTCGTAACTTGTTTTGTACATAATGTTGCTGCTACCGTCTCTTATGACTGAAAAGAGCTTCTGGACATCAGAACTGCGATGCTCACCTCAAACTGTATGAAGAGTTCTTCTTCAATGAGTCGGACGGGAGGGATATAATACAGACACCCGACCAGGCCCAGAACCACGTTATTTGCTGGAGAAGGAAACGCAGATTTTGCCGAAAGAGATCAGGGTGCCTTGTGAGGATCAGGGGACGAGTGGCTAATCTGCCCATGCCTTTGTCCTGCTAGCTAACGTTCAATCGCTGGAAAATAAAAATGTTTTTTATTTAAAAAAAAAAAATGCTTTTTATCCCTCCTGTCCGACTCATTGAAGAAGAACTCTTCATACAGTTTGAGGTGAGCATCGCAGTTCTGATGTCCAGAAGCTCTTTTCGGTCATAAGAGACGGTAGCATGTAAGAACTGAAAGCATGTATATCCTACCAACGGGACATAAAAAACTGTAATATCTTATGTTTCACCGAGTCGTGGCTGAACGACGACTTTAAGAACATATAATAGAGTACTTTGTTTCGTTTTCATTTTTTAAAATTGACATATCTTTGTATATTTACATTAAAATGATGCCAGCTGATTCATGATTTAGACCGGCTGAGAAACGTTGCCTGTCTGTCTGTCTCATCCTGACTCCCGACACCTTCATTACTATGGGACAGCTAGAGATCGAATTTGATTATTGAAGCAATGTTGCAAATGTCGGAGAGACAGACAACAAGGTTTATACAAATCTCCGCTATTGAAAATTATATTTTAGTCCAAAATAAATGTGAGATAATGTCTAAATGCTTTTTATAGTGAAGATCAAGTTTATATATTGCCTAGCTGGGCTGATGAGACAGTGAATTGCTCAGTCAGTTGGAACAGAGTAAATAAGCATTTTAACATCATAGATTTAGCGGTAACTTTTGGAATAGACACCGTTTGGAATGCGGTTTTAACCAATCAGCATTCAGGATTAGAACAACCCATTGTATAATATGTAATCATATCAGGGTTCAGAAGAACCGGCAAACTGTATTGTTAGGGGATGTTAAACAACACCATCAGTCAATGGGAAATAATCATTATAGTCTTGGGTAAAGTATTTATTTTATAGGGTAATATTGGTAGAAATGTTACAAATAGGGAGAGGATGAGCTAGCCTCCAATCATTCCACCAACAGAGCCTGAGAGAGAGGGTACTTGGACAGGGGCCCAGCAAGCTAAAGGTTGGCCAGATATAAATAGTCACAATAGAGGGAGTAGTGTTGGTGGTTGAGAGGCCTGGGCTGGTAGGTACTATTATTAAGTCAAGGAGCGAGAGTTGAGAGCTCTCCCGCTTTCTATGTCACCTTTGGCTCCCTGTCCACCGCAGACCTACCTCTTCACACTCCGGAGTCGGCATAATTGGCTGTTTCAATGCCCGGGGAAATGTATCTAAGTAGAAAAGGATGAAATAAAATAAATAAATAAAGCTGTATGTTATTCTGTCTGTAATTTTCAAAATGCTGATCGAGATGATGTTTGGTTCATGATTTACTGTATGCTAAATCCTGGCTCTTAAAGGGGAGATGTGTTGAAGGTAAATAAATGCAGACTTTGGCCTTTTGACAAATGGCCCAGAACAATGTCACTCCAAACGATAGAGCATGTAATGCAAAAGCTGGTGTAGTCTGCTGTCACGACTTCCGCCGAAGTCGGCCCTTCTCCTTGTTCGGGTGGTGTTCGGCGGTCGACGTCACCGGCTTTCTAGTCACCATCGATCCATTTTTCAGTTTCGTTTTGTTTTGTCTGTATTATACACACCTGGTTTCAATTCCCCCATCATGTTCCCTATTTAACCCTCTGGCTTTCATTTCTGTTTTGTCCGTGATTGTTTGTGCGTTAGGTGTTGTAGTTGATACGTGTTCGTATCTGTTAATTTTCCATTTGTGGAATAGTGCATTTATTTTGAGTAAAACACTGTGGTTTCGCTCAACACCTGTGTCCTGCGTTTGACTCCAAATATTCTCCGCACACAACCCTGACATCTGCGTAGACCAGTTTAAGCGGAAATTTGTGCCAGTTTTGTACTTTTCTACATAACCAACTGTTAGTAATGATAACATCCCTCCAGTGGTGTAAAGTATTTCAGCGAAAATACTTTAAACCCTGGCTATCCGTAAATAAAAAAAACAAGAAAATTGTGCCATCTGGTTTGCTTAATACAAGGAATTTAACATTATTTGTACTTTTACTTTTGATACTTAAGTATATTTAAAACCAAATACTTTTAGACTTTTACTCAAGTATAATTTTACTGGCTGACTTTTACTTGAGTCATTTTCTTTTAAGATATCTTTACTTTTACTCAAGTATGACAATTGGGTACTTTTTCCATGACTGCATTCCTCCCAAGAGTGATCTACTCCTCAAAACAAAATAAGTCACCACACTGTCTTCTATAGTCTGTACTATATTATGGACAGAGCATGAATAAATGCAATTCAGCACAGTGATATCACGCCCTCTCCGCCATAGTAGCAAGGATAAATTCTATTGAACTCGCACTCACTAGTGACGCCTCATCATTCCATACGTCCTCTACACCTCCACCATCCTTCATTCCTGACACTAAACAAACCCTCTGTCCGGCAGTCAGTGCAGTCGGTCGGTAGCAGTTAACCGCAGTCATTTTTTAAAATCATATCTAGGCTGTGTTACGTGGGATTATAAATAATCAAATTAGAGTGGGAGGGGTTCACCAGGGTGGGTGGCCTTGATTACACAGCCTCGACCGGTGAGGACTGTTTACCGTGTCCCTTCATTAATGTGGCCCTGATTACAGAGCCTCCACCCATCAGGAATGTTTACCACATCCCTTCATTAATACTGCCCTCAACATCCAACCTCCATGAATCAGGAAGTCACGGGGAGCCCACAGCCTAATGATCCCCCTATTAAGAAGCCTCGGGGCTGGTAATTCAATCCCCATTGACAGCAGCTTCTTCAGCTCCGCTTCTCCACTCCATAACGCACACGTCGTCACTTCCTCGCCATACGGCCTGCATCAGGTCCGTTGCACTGTCAGTGAACATCGGTGAACGGCAACCTCCGGAAAGGCTCTTGGATGCTGCATCTAAATGCTTTCATAGCGGACGTGATGTGATTGGGTGTCGGGGCTAAACTGCATGAATAACCTTTCGACCGTGCCGTAATTGTTCTACAGTCAGGTGTGCGGTGTATTCTAGCGTTAATGGTGGAGCCACTGCATCAGGCCCCCTGTCTTTTAACATGCATCATCAATTTGGTAATCGCTAGCGTTATGAATGGGACGGTGTCATGACGAAAGTGGCAGTTGAAAATGGAGCAATCCATGTTCACTGGCATGGATATTCCACCTCATTTTGTCCCTCTACAGTCTCTTGGGTGGTGTCTGCACATCCCTTGTATGGGTGTATGCATCTGGCCCTTGTGGCTGAATGTGAGGGCAGAGAATCGGGTGGTCGGGATGAACATTTGCTAATCACAACATCCATAAGCCTAATATATGCAGTAGTGGGGAGAAAACAGATCTGATGATAGAGTACATGTATTTAATAGAGTACATGTTTATAATAGTGCATGTTTATAATAGAGTACATGTTTATAATAGAGTACATGTTTATAATAGAGTACATGTATTTAATAGAGTACATGTTTATAATAGAGTACATGTTTATAATAGAGTGCATGTTTATAATAGAGTACATGTTTATAATAGAGTACATGTTTATAATAGAGTGCATGTTTATAATAGAGTACATGTTTATAATAGAGTACAAGTTTATAATAGTGCATGTTTATAATAGAGTACATGTTTATAATAGAGTACATGTTTATAATAGAGTACATGTTTATAATAGAGTACATGTATTTAATAGAGTACATGTTTATAATAGAGTACATGTTTTTAATAGAGTACATGTTTATAATAGAGTACATGTTTATAATAGAGTACATGTTTATAATAGAGTACATGTTTATAATAGAGTACATGTTTATAATAGAGTACATATTTATAATAGAGTACATGTTTATAATAGAGTACATGTTTATAATAGAGTACAAGTTTATAATAGTGCATGTTTATAATAGAGTACATGTTTATAATAGAGTACATGTTTATAATAGAGTACATGTTTATAATAGAGTACATGTATTTAATAGAGTACATGTTTATAATAGAGTACATGTTTTTAATAGAGTACATGTTTTTAATAGAGTACATGTCTATAATAGAGTACATGTTTATAATAGAGTACATGTTTTTAATAGAGTACATGTCTATAATAGAGTACATGTTTATAATAGTGCATGTTTATAATAGAGTACATGTTTATAATAGTGCATGTTTATAATAGAGTACATGTTTATAATAGAGTACATGTTTATAATAGAGTACATGTATTTAATAGAGTACATGTTTATAATAGAGTACATGTTTATAATAGAGTACATGTTTATAATAGTGCATGTTTATAATAGAGTACATGTTTATAATAGAGTACATGTTTATAATAGTGCATGTTTATAATAGAGTACATGTTTATAATAATACATGTTTATAATAGAGTACATGTTTATAATAGTACATATTTATAATAGAGTACATGTTTATAATAGAGTACATGTTTATAATAGAGTACATGTTTATAATAGAGTACATGTTTATAATAGAGTACATGTTTATAATAGAGTACATATTTATAATAGAGTACATGTTTATAATAGAGTACATGTTTATAATAGAGTACATGTTTATAATAGAGTACATGTTTATAATAGAGTACATGTTTATAATAGAGTACATGTTTATAATAGAGTACATGTTTATAATAGAGTACATGTTTATAATAGAGTACATGTTTATAATAGAGTACATGTTTATAATAGAGTACATGTTTATAATAGAGTACATATTTATAATAGAGTACATGTTTATAATAGAGTACATGTTTATAATAGAGTACATGTTTATAATAGAGTACATGTTTATAATAGAGTACATGTTTATAATAGAGTACATGTTTATAATAGAGTACATGTTTATAATAGAGTACATGTTTATAATAGTGCATGTTTATAATAGAGTACATGTTTATAATAGAGTACATGTTTATAATAGTGCATGTTTATAATAGAGTACATGTTTATAATAGAGTACATGTTTATAATAGAGTACATGTTTATAATAGAGTACATGTTTATAATAGAGTACATGTTTACAATAGAGTACATGTTTATAATAGAGTACATGTTTATAATAGAGTACATGTTTATAATAGAGTACATGTTTATAATAGAGTACATGTTTATAATAGAGTACATGTTTATAATAGAGTAAATGCTAGAAAGAGAGGTAGGGATTCAGACCTTTTGGAAAAAGGGAATTTTGAGCTATGGAGTGGTGACAAATGTTTTGAGACGGTTTACGCAGTTCTAGGATAGTTTATCAGCATGTAATTACAGTGTACCTACGATGGTGGAGGAATCTACTGTCAGAAGTTCTTGGAGTAGCTAGCCAGCTGCCTTCACGAGATAATAGACTCTGAATATTAGCATTAAGATAAACCGCACAGTCTACACAGCAGCAAATCATTGGGTTAAGGCTAGTTAGTCTAGTTAGACTTGCTACGCTAGTTAGGTTAGTTATGCTCGTTGTCCCTGTTTTTCTGCTTTCCTGCAACCCCTTGATTGTGCACATAAACAAACCTGAAATCGTCCAGGCACATGAAAAGGTTTACACACACACACACACACACACACACACACACACACACACACACACGCACAGACACACACATACACACACACGCACAGACTGACACACGCACACAGTCATCAGGTTTGGTATAGTAGCAGATCATGGGGTTAATTAACTTTTAAATCACTTCAGTACCCCCCTCAGATATTCAATTTAGTTGTCAATATGATTTCTAAGTATGCTTTACAAAATGAGAAAGAATATAATTATTCTCATTACAAATCATAAGACGAGTGAAATGTATTTAAAACGTTAAGTGAGTTTTTTTTCTGTTCTCCACTCCAACATGGTATATTGGACTAACTCATTCACATCCAAACGTGCATTCTATAGGTCTTAATGATTTGTTCAGAAAATACATGTTTTTAAAGTTTCATTTTTGCTTCTTGTGATTAATATATCAATCTTCCATTCTGCATAATTTTAGTTCCTGCTTCATTAAATCTAACTAGCAGACTGTTCAGTAAATGCTACTCAGTAATTAGCCACTAACAAGTCCTTGATGGCACAATCGTTAAGATAAAATTAACAGGAACACCCACACGTGCACAAAGATATAGGCACATGGCGTCTGCCATGCAACAAAGTCAACGATAGAGGCACATGGCATCTGCCATGCAACAAAGTCAACGATAGAGGCACATGGCATCTGCCATGCAACAAAGTCAACGATAGAGGCACATGGCATCTGCCATGCAACAAAGTCAACGATAGAGGCACATGGCATCTGCCATGCAACAAAGTCAACGATAGAGGCACATGGCATCTGCCATGCAACAAAGTCAACGATAGAGGCACATGGCATCTGCCATGCAACAAAGTCAACGATAGAGGCACATGGCATCTGCCATGCAACAAAGTCAACGATAGAGGCACATGGCATCTGCCATGCAACAAAGTCAACGATAGAGGCACATGGCATCTGCCATGCAACAAAGTCAACGATAGAGGCACATGGCATCTGCCATGCAACAAAGTCAACGATAGAGGCACATGGCATCTGCCATGCAACAAAGTCAACGATAGAGGCACATGGCATCTGCCATGCCACACAGTCAACGATAGAGGCACATGGCATCTGCCATGCAATAAAGTCAACAATAGAGGCACATGGCATCTGCCATGCCACACAGTCAACGATAGAGGCACATCGATGACTGTGCCATGCCACACAGTCAACGATAGAGGCACATGGCATCTGCCATGCCACACAGTCAACGATAGAGGCACATGGCATCTGCCATGCAACAAAGTCAACGATAGAGGCACATGGCATCTGCCATGCCACACAGTCAAAGATATACACATACTATGTACACAAAGACAATATGGGCCCCACAGAGTAGCTCTCATCTTCCCCACAAAGTAACCCCAGTCTTCCCTATCTCCTGAGTGGTGCAGCGGTCTAAGGCACTGCATCTCAGTGCTAGATGAGTCTCTACAGACACCCTGGTTCAAATCCAGCTGTATCACAACCTCCTGTTATTGGGAGTCCCATAGGGTGGGTGCACAATTGGCCCAGCGTCGCCCGGGATTGGCTGTAATTGTAAATAAGAATGTGTTATTTTAACTGACTTTCCTAGTAAAATACAAACAGAGTATCTCCCAAAGTTCTGCAGCATTGAAGGTCCCCAAGAACACAGAACCATCATTCTTAAATGGAAGAAGTTTGGAACCACCAACTCTTCCTAGAGTTTAGAATTTAAACATTCTCCAACAGCCTAATACATTACATGCTCTTCAGTGGGATAATGGACTTTTTTGTTTTTAATTTCCATAGATTTCCATAGGAAGGTGATTATGCAACATGATTATGTAATATCCTGTTACACATGTATTGGAATCACTATGGTTTAATTCAGTTTGATGTTGTTTTTGCAATGCAAACACTTGTTTTTTAATTCATGTCCACATTTTAAAGAGATATGACATTGAAATCATTTGAGTCACGTTGGTTGAATTCTCCAATGTGCGCTCTACTTAGTTATTCTTCACTCCTGCGCATGTAAACTGTGGATGTGAACTTGGTGACCTGGCTGGATTAGTCAATCATAAAGCTTGTAAAGTTTTGGGCAAATCCGGGGACTAAGAGTTTGTGGGGGCACGGGACTCTGCACAGGTGATTCGGGTCAAGTGTAAAGAGAGAGACTATAGATTTTGTCGAGTTTAAACGTATATTTTTTTAAATATTTGAATATGCTATTTGTTTTGAGCTAAAATACTTTTCCTTACCTTACTAAAAAGTAGAGTTAAAAAGGATAGTCTGTTGGATGGACTGGATTCAACTGTGGCTGTGCTAGATTGAGGCTCCAGTCATTTTCGTTTTAGTCTGATCAGGAGCTGGAGTGGATGGCTTGGTCAGAGACGATCTGGGGACTTCTGTGACGCTGGCCATTGTTTCTCGGTTACATCCAGGGCATTTTCACCGTGGATTCATGAACAAGGCCTCTAGACCTGGGATTTGGTGTTCTGTGTTCAGGACTAATAGGCCGCTGTTCTGGGCGAGAGTGGAATCTACAATCATTTCGACAGTGAGGAGCCTAACTGTGTTGTAGTTTCTTCAACAAGCGCGCCAATGAACATTGTTAGTACCCAGGTTTAACTAAGCCTATTTGTATTGAATGTTCTGTCATTCTTTTTATTTGTATTCCTTATATTTTTATAATAAATTATATCTGTGGTTTATCCCTTGTATCTTGGTATTTTCTTTTTGTGTTTCCCCCTTTGCGAGTTAAGTCATACCAAGTTTATCATTTACTGAGATGTCCTTTTCTCCATATTGACCATGAGGATTTATCCGAGCCATTAGTGAGAGAGTTACAATTATACAACATTATAACACAGAATAACACACCAATACAAGTAAAGTAAAAATACACAATAATGACAAATGGCAACATAAATAATGTAGTACTTTGTATTTATTTAGCATTAACAGCTTATTTTCCAGGGGGAAGAGAAAAACCAGAAACCCATTTAAGCCAATATGGAGTAAACTGGAAAATATTTCCATAATCTCTTTTAACAAGACAATCGAGCAAGCTCCTGGAAAATATACAAATAATCAACATGTAGCCTACCCATTAACTATTTACATGCATTATTGACTGTCACATTAGGTGGCAGAGGGCCTGTGCTACTTCTCCCCCCGACATCCTAGTTTATCCACCTCAGTGGAATGAAACTTGGGATACACCGATGGACTGGCACTGGTGCGTCAGATGTGGATTAAAAGGTGGTCCTCCAGATGTTTTCTGGGACGACGGCTGTCTTCTCTGATATCGCTCAGCGGAGGAAATGGATGTTCCAGTGGGACCAGAAGATAAACAATTGCATTAAGCACTGCGTCCCTGGAATGGACCGTAGGGGTGGAGAGCATCTGACAGATGAGGACAATGACATATTCCTTGAGAGTTGGTCTCTCCAGGCTCCACCGTTCTCGCCTCCATAGTAGCAAGACGGAGAAGGGCGCAATTTCAGCCTGCAATTCATGGGCCATCTGCAATAAACCCTCATTATACTTCTATTGGTTAATTTTTAAGCTAGGACTTCGGTACACAGGCGAGAGTGCTCCTGTATAGTAGGTGGTAGTAATGCACCGTAATGTTGGATGTCATATGCCTCTAAACCCAACAGAAGAAGAGGCGGGGAGGACAATGACGTTAGGTAGCTAGCTAGGACACCGGTAGACAGTCTCCTCCTGTTTTCCCGCAGTTCTGTTAACGATGGCGAGGGCAGGTGTTCGGTAGGCTTTAGTGAAGGACATTGGGTGCTAGCTAGCTAGTTAATTAGCAAATTAGGACTCCGGTACACACTTTTAAACGTCACGTGCACAAGTAAAGTGACATGCCTTTCATGCAAGTTCAAAACCAACAATGCAGTAATAAATATCAATTGATTAACTAAGTATAATATAACCTTTCTAGGATGAGTGTGCCGCTAGCGGCACACTCCCCCCCCCCCACTGAAAAACCAGTGCCGCGAAATTCAAAAAAAATATTTTTTTAAAATATTTAACTTTCACACATTAAAGTCCAATACAGCTAATGAAAGACACAGATCTTGTGAATCCAGTCAACATGTCCGATTTTTAAAATGTTTTACAGGGAAGACACAATATGTAAAGATGTACATCTATTACCTAAAAACACATTAGCATAATCCACCATCTTTTATTTGTCCACCAACACCAGTAGCCATCACCAATTCGGCTAAACTAAGATATTTATAGCCCCTAACCAACAAAAAAACTCATTAGATGACAGTCTGATAACATATTTATGGTATGGGATAGGTTTTGTTAGAAAAAAGTGCATATTTCAGGTAGATGGCATAGGTTACAATTGCACCCACCGTCACAAATGGAATAGAAAAACTACTTAGAGCAACGTGTTTACCTACTTACTAATCATCAAACATTTCGTAAAAATACACAGCATACACGAATCGAAAGACACAGATCCTGTGAATACAGACAATATTTCAGATTTTCTAAGTGTCTTACAGCGAAAACACAATAAATCGTTATATTAGCATAGCACATACCACATAGCAGCCCAGCATTGATTCTAGCCAAAGTGAGCGATAAAAGTCAACATCGCCAAAAGATATTAATTTTTTCACTAACCTTCTCAGAATTCTTCCGATGACACTCCTGTAACATCACATTACAACATGCATATACAGTTTGATCGCAAATGTTTATATTTAGCCACCAAAATCATGGTTATACAATGTGAAATTTAGCTCAGCTGGTCAGAAAATTTCCTTGCGCCACTTAGACAGTGATCTACTCTTATACATAAATACTCATAAACGTGACTAAAAAATATAGGGTGGACAGGGATTGATAGACAATTTAATTCTTAATACAATTGCGTTATTACATTTTTTAATTTATCCTTACTTTTCAATACAGTTTGCGCCAAGCGAAGCTACGTCAAAAAACATGGCGTCCTAAGCCACTAAAATGTTTCGACAGAAACACGATTTATCATAATAAAAATGTCCTACTTTGAGCTGTTCTTCCATCAGTATCTTGGGCAAAGGATCCTTTCTTGGGAGAAATCGTCTTTTGGTGGAAAGCTGTCCTCTTGCCATGTGGAAATGCCAACGGCGTTCGGGATGAACTGAAAAGCGTGCCCAACTATTCACATCGTTGCAAAAATAAATGTCCCAAAATCGCACTAAACGGATATAAATTGCTATAAAACGCTTTAAATTAACTACCTTATGATGTTTTTAACTCCCATAACGAGTAGAAACATGACCCGAGTAATATTACCCCCTTCACTAATGCTTGGAAAAGGTGCGGGCCGGTGTCCTCTAGGCGCATGACGCAGCTCCAAAAGAATGACTAGCTTCAGGGTTTTTTCATTTGTAGGGCCTGTGAACGCGCAATCGACCCCATTGGAATCGTCATCACGTAAAGGCATCCAGGGGAAGACGTAAGAAGTGTCTGTATAGTCATAGCAAAATCAGTGCCTTTTTAACTGACTTCAGAACAGTGGCCAACATTTCTGAAATCTGAATCCATGTCAGGGAAATTGCTGTAGAATGGGCTCTGTTCCACTTAGAGACAAAATTTCAACTCCTATAGAAACTATAGACTGTTTTCTATCCAATAATAATAATAATATGCATATTGTACGATCAAGGATTTTGTGGGAAGCCGTTTAAAAAAAGTACCCAATTAGCATAAATAGCCTAAACAGCGCCCTCATCCCCAACAGGATAAGATAGAACAAAAACACACGAGAAACATAAAAAAGAAGAACATGAGAAGTAAGTAAGAATGGTTTATACAGCGTCAGTTCCAATACCATATTTACAATGAGCAGGGATACTGGAGCAATAAAGAGAGATATGTATATGGGTAAGGTGACTGGGCATCAGGAAATAATGAACTGTGTAGCAGCTTCGTATATGATGATTGTGTGTGTGTGTGTGTGTGTGTGTGTGTGTGTGTGTGTGTGTGTGTGTGTGTGTGTGTGTGTGTGTGTGTGTGTGTGTGTGTGTGTGTGTGTGTGTGTGTGTGTGTGTGTGTGTGTGTGTGTGTGTGTATAGTAGATAGCTAGGACAAGGGTAGACAGTCTCCTTCGCCCCCAAAAAAACATATAGTGCATTCGGACAGTATTCAGACCCCTCAACTTTTTTCACATTTTGTAGTTTACATAAGTTTTCAGACCCTTTTGTTATGATACTCAAATATGAGCTCAGGTACATCCTGTTCCCATTGAATAACCTTGAGATGTTTCTATAAAACTTGATTGAAGTCCACCTGTGGTAAATTCAATTGATTGGAAATGATTTGTAAAGGTACACACCTGTCTATATAAGGTCCCACAGTTGACAGTGAATGTCAGAGCAAAACCCAAGCCATGAGGTCGAAGGAATTGTCCTTAGAGCTCCGAGACAGGATTGTGTCGAGGCACAGATCTGGGGGAAGGGTACCAAAACATTTCTGCAGCATTGAATGTCCCAAAGAACACAGTGGCCGTCATCATTCTTAAATGGAAGAAGTTTGGAACCACTAAGACTCTTCCTAGAGCTGGCCACCTGGCCAAACTGAACAATCGGGGGAGAAGAGTCTTGGTCAGGGAGCAAGAACGCAATGGTCACTCTGAACAGGCCGTTATCCTTTATGGTAGAGTGGCCAGACGGAAGCCAATCCTCAGTAAGAGGCACATGACAGCCCACTTGGAGTTTGCCAAAAAGCACCTAAAGGACTCTCAGACCATGATAAACAAGATTCTCTGGTCTGATGAAACCAAGATTGAAATCTTTGGCCTGAATGCCAAGTGTCACGACTGGAGGAAACCTGGCACCATCCCTACGGTGGGGATGTTTTTCAGCGGCAGGTCCTGGGAGACTAGTCAGGATCGAGCGAAAGATGAATGGAGCAAGGTACAGAGATATCCTTAATGAAAAACTTCTCCAGAGTGCTCAGGAAGGTTCACCTTCCAGCAGGACAACGACCCTATGCACACAGCCAAGACAATACAGGAGTGGCTTCGGGACAAGTCAACGAATGTCCAAAATATGATATTTTAGTTTTTTTCAACTTACAAAAATGTCTAAAAACCTGTTTTTGCTTCGTCATTATGGGGTATTGTGTGTAGATTGTTGAGGGGAAAAAACGATTTAATCAATTTCAGAATAAGTCTGTAACTTAACAACATGTGGAAAAAGTCAAGGGGTCTGAAATCTTCATGAAGGCAGATTATACTTTTATTTCCCTTTTCTTTTGACCAAACATTTGAATCGCATAGACAATAAGGGAAATTCTAAACGGGTAACCAGGCTGAAGTATCACATTCGGCCGTGATTGGGAGTCCCATAGGGCGGCGCACAATTGGCCCAGCGTCGTCCGGGTTTGGCCGGGGTAGGCCGTAATTGTAAATAAGAATGTGTTCTTAACTGACTTGCCTCGTTAAATAAAGGTTAAATAAATAAAACAAATATATCAAAAATATCAAAATGGCTCAGTTTGGCAGCTGCACAAGTGGGTAGGAGATTACAATGTGGTTTGCGGTTTACCAGATTTTTTTACAGCAGTTTTCTTGAGGATCACTCCACGACCCACACGCTGCAGTGCTGTCGTTCAGCACCAGATGATGCGCTGTCAGCAACTGACTTGTCATTCCCACTAGTCGCCATCACTCACTGCTGTCATCGAATGGACTCAAACTAGTCACAAGTTCTGATCGAGCTCAATTGTCATAAATCGCAAATACAGCGATGAGTTTCTCTCTCTTGGTTTAATGCAAACATTGAGAAATAAAGAGGATCACCCACAATCTGTTTTGTGCGGGGAAGTGCTTAGTAAGGAGTCTCTCAAAACAAACAAATGAAAACAACACGTCCTGACCAAACAAACATCCACGGCATGACGGTAAACCCAGGGAGTTAATTCAGAACAGGGCAGAATGCTTCAGGAAACAGTGCTTCGACAGTGAAAAAATCTGTCAGCTAGCAAGGCATTGTTATCATTTCATAACAGGTGATGATCAGGAGAAATAAGGCAGTACTATCTCTCATAGTACTCAATGTGTTTCTCTTTCAAACAAACAATCCCCTTGTACACAGCTAACAGCTAGCTAGCTAACTTTAGCCAAAACAAGCTAGCTAGCTACTGATTCTGGTTTCACTGTCAAAAACTGAGCCCAGGATAGACATGCTCAGTCACACACCTCTCTTTAGGACTGTGTGTGTGTGTGTGTGTGTGTGTGTGTGTGTGTGTGTGTGTGTGTGTGTGTGTGTGTGTGTGTGTGTGTGTGTGTGTGTGTGTGTGTGTGTGTGTGTGTGTGTGTGTGTGTGTGTGTGTGTGTGTGTGTGTGTGTGTTTTCTGGTCTACATCTGTGTGATGTGATCAATTAGTTCATTCCAGTTCAGATTACAATTATTACCTGTATTTTAACAGCAACAGTTCCAACCTAGACTTGTTTTCAACAATAATTTCTACAGTAAGAAGTACAGTAGGCCTGGGTCCCAGGCTTAAACACTTTAACAACCCCTTGACTAGTGTATCGTGTTCGCTAACATGCAATATACATTAGCAGAGTGGCAGTTTCCCAAAGTTTGGTGTTGACTCTCGACTTTACTTAGCTAGTTAGCTTGCTAGCTGTGCTTTGTTTGTGGAAGAATATGGGAAAGTATTCAGACCCCTTGACTTTTTCCACATTTTGTTAGGTTACAGCTTTTTTCTAAAATGGATTATAGATTTTTTTTCTCTCATCAATCTACACATAATACCCCATAATGACATCACAATACCCCACGATGACATCACAATACCCCATAATGACATCAGAATGACAAAGCCAAAGCAGTTTTTTTGAAATTTTTGCAATATCACATTTACTACAGACGGTTTTCCTCCAGACGTGACGCTTGGCATTCTGGCCAAAGAGATCAATCTTGGTTTCATCAGACCAGAGAATTTTGTGTCTCATGGTCTGAGAGTCTTTATGTGCCTTTTGGCCTTTTGGCAAACTCCAAGCAGGCTCTCATGTGCATTTTACTGAGGAGTGGCTTCCATCTGGCCACTCTACCATAAAGGCCTGACTGGTGGAATGCTTCAGAGATGCTTGTCCTTCTGCGACATTCTCCCATCTCCACAGAGGAACTCTGTCAGAGTGAACATCAGGTTCTTGGTCACCTCCTTGACCAAGGCCCTTCTCCCCCTATTGCTCATTTTGGCCAGGTGGCCAGCTCTAGGAAGAGTCTTGGTGGTTCTAAACTTCTTCCATTGAAAAATGATGGACATTGGACAAACAGACATTTGCACGGACATGATGACGCAGGAGAACTACAAGTGACATTGTTCTCTTTATTTGTCTGTCTGTCTGTCTGTCTGTCTGTCTGTCTGTCTGTCTGTCTGTCTGTCTGTCTGTCTGTCTGTCTGTCTGTCTGTCTGTCTGTCTGTCTGTCTGCCTGCCTGCCTGCCTGCCTGCCTGCCTGCCTGCCTGTCTGCCTGTCTGCCTGTCTGCCTGTCTGTCTGTCTATTTCCTTTCAGAATGTTCTCTCCTCTCTTCACGCCCTGAATGATCACACCCCTTGGCATGGAGGAAGATAAAGGAATCCTACAGGAAGTAGGAAATTGGTCATTAAGGGGAGGCAGGCTGCTTTGAGTCGGTTGGTGGATGGATCAATACGACTTTAAATGATCAGCTTCGGATAAAGCACCATTGGTTTGGTGTCCACCCCTGCTGCTGCCCTGGTTTTACATCTATTATATACCCCCTGCCATGTTATTATATACCCCCTGCCATGTTATTATATACCCCCTGCCATGTTATTATATACCCCCTGCCATGTTATTATATACCCCCTGCCATGTTATTATATACCCCTTGCCATGTTATTATATACCCCCTGTCATGTTATTATATACCCCTTGCCATGTTATTATATACCCCCTGCCATGTTATTATATACCCCCTGCCAGGTTATTATATACCCCCTGCCATGTTATTATATACCCCCTGCCATGTTATTATATACCCCCTGTCATGTTATTATATACCCCCTGCCATGTTATTATATACCCCCTGCCATGTTATTATATACCCCCTGCCATGTTATTATATACCCCCTGCCATGTTAATTATATACCCACTGTCATGTTATTATATACCCCCTGCCATGTTATTATATACCCCCTGCCATGTTATTATATACCCCCTGCCATGTTATTATATACCCCCTGCCATGTTATTATATACCCCCTGTCATGTTATTATATACCCCCTGCCATGTTATTATATACCCCTTGCCATGTTATTATATACCCCCTGTCATGTTATTATATACCCCTTGCCATGTTATTATATACCCCCTGCCATGTTATTATATACCCCCTGCCAGGTTATTATATACCCCCTGCCATGTTATTATATACCCCCTGCCATGTTATTATATACCCCCTGTCATGTTATTATATACCCCCTGCCATGTTATTATATACCCCCTGCCATGTTATTATATACCCCCTGCCATGTTATTATATACCCCCTGCCATGTTAATTATATACCCACTGTCATGTTATTATATACCCCCTGCCATGTTATTATATACCCCCTGCCATGTTATTATATACCCCCTGCCATGTTATTATATACCCCCTGCCATGTTATTATATACCCACTGCCATGTTATTATATACCCCCTGCCATGTTATTATATACCCCCTGTCATGTTATTATATACCCCTTGCCATGTTATTATATACCCCCTGCCATGTTATTATATACCCCCTGCCAGGTTATTATATACCCCCTGCCATGTTATTATATACCCCCTGTCATGTTATTATATACCCCCTGCCATGTTATTATATACCCCCTGCCATGTTATTATATACCCCCTGCCATGTTATTATATACCCCCTGCCATGTTAATTATATACCCACTGTCATGTTATTATATACCCCCTGCCATGTTATTATATACCCCCTGCCATGTTATTATATACCCCCTGCCATGTTATTATATACCCCCTGCCATGTTATTATATACCCACTGCCATGTTATTATATACCCCCTGCCATGTTATTATATACCCCCTGCCATGTTATTATATACCCCCTGCCATGTTATTATATACCCCCTGCCATGTTAGGCAGTGCACAGTATATATCCAATGTATTCATTACGTAAATAGGCATTAGGCATAAGTGCTTCTAGTAATTGTTTGCAGATACTGCATACAGAATTTCATCAGTTTTATTCCAAATTGTTCCATTAACTTTTTTGTTGTTGTCATTGATCCTCCATACAAATCGTTTAGTGTCTAAAATGGTGATCTGAACACCTGATAAGGATATTGGATTTATGCTCTCTGTGGTCAAAACCTCCACACAATCAACAGGAAGAGAGCCCATTTAGACCTATCAAAATGTTTCTCTCTTACGCTTCGAACACACCAACAGCGTCAATACTCTTTTGCGCAAAAGTTAAACATTCACCTTCTGCTACCTTTTCTGTCAAGCCGTCTACGCATACAGTTTTACGCGTATGTTTGATAAATCCAACATAGACACCACACAGAACGCACTGCAACTGCCTCTGCAATGCAATGCTGCAAGGCAAACGCAGCGTTTCACTGGAAATAAATGTAATTCTGGTGTACCAAAATGCAACGACGCGGTCGGTGTGGTCGAAGTGTTAGACCTCACCAACATTTATGATGTTGTTAAAGTAGAAGACAGTGCTGTTTTGCAGGGTCTAAAGGCCTTGTTACGATGATGCAGAGACGCAGACAGAACCCAGGCGTTAACACTAACAGACCAATTGGACTGTTATTGAAAGCTGTGGTGTAGTTTGTCTGGTCTTGTAGATGTGCTTTATACACAGTCTGCTGTGTTATTTGAATTAAACACGACAACAAAAAAATAATGCAGGACACAGTAATGCCTCTTGCACTATAATAAGCAGGGTTTTGTATTGTGTTCTCTCATACTCATAATCATAACAGCTTGATCCTAAATCCTTCTAATACACACACACAGTCACAGTCAAGTACAGTACAAGTCTGTCACCACCCGCGTTTGATAGAGTTGTATCGTCTTAATTAAGCAGTGGCTGAGGGGTGAAATGATGGATCTGAAGATTAGCAGCCATCGGTTCAGGATTTGGTGAGTCTCACCCCAAAATTAATCCTCCCCTGAACCAGATGGCACCCACAGAATCACTCTGTGTGTGTGTGTGTGTGTGTGTGTGTGTGTGTGTGTGTGTGTGTGTGTGTGTGTGTGTGTGTGTGTGTGTGTGTGTGTGTGTGTGTGTGTGTGTGTGTGTGTGTGTGTGTGTGTGTGTGTGTGTGTGTGTGTGTGTGTGTGTGTGTCGGAATCCCAGCTAATGATCCTAGCCCAGAGGTCCTCAAGCGGAACAATGCAATACAGTGGGAAAAATCCTGTACAGTCTGGTTGGTTCTTAGTGGTTAGTCTGGTCTGTTCTGTTGGTTCATAGTGGTTAGTCTGGTCTGTTCTGTTGGTTCTTAGTGGTTAGTCTGGTCTGTTCTGTTGGTTCTTAGTGGTTAGTCTGGTCTGTTCTGTTGGTTCTTAGTGGTTAGTCTGGTCTGTTCGGTTGGTTCTTAGTGGTTAGTCTGGTCTGTTCGGTTGGTTCTTAGTGGTTAGTCTGGTCTGCTAGTCTAGTGGTTAGTCTGGTCTGTTAGTCTAGTGGTTAGTCTGTTCTGTTATTCTAGTGGTTAGTCTGGTCTGTTAGTCTAGTGGTTAGTCTGGTCTGTTAGTCTAGTGGTTAGTCTGGTCTGTTATTCTAGTGGTTAGTCTGGTCTGTTAGTCTAGTGGTTAGTTTGGTATGTTAGTCTAGTGGTTATTCTAGTGGTTATTCAGGTGGTTAGTTTGGTCTGTTATTCTGGCGGTTAGTATTGTCTGTTAGTCTGGTCTGTAATTCTAGTGGTTAGTATGGTCTGTTATTCCAGTGGTTAGTCTGGTCTGTTAGTCTAGTGGTTAGTCTGGTCTGTTATTCTAGTGGTTAGTCTGGTCTGTTATTCTAGTGGTTATTCTAGTGGTAGTCTGGTCTGTTAGTCTAGTGGTTAGTCTGGTCTGTTATTCTAGTGGTTAGTCTGGTCTGTTAGTCTAGTGGATAGTCTGGTCTGTTAGTCTAGTGGTTAGTCTGGTCTGTTATTCTAGTGGTTATTCTAGTGGTTAGTCTGGTCTGTTATTCTAGTGGTTAGTCTAGTAGTTTGTCTGGTCTGTTATTCTAGTGGTTAGTCTGGTATATGTTAGTTGATTGGCTAGTCTGGTCTGTTATTCTAGTGGTTAGTCTGGTCTGTTATTCTAGTGGTTAGAATGGTTAGTCTGGTCTGTTAGTCTGGTCTGTTAGTCTAGTGGTTGGTCTGGTCTGTTATTCTAGTGGTTAGTCTGGTCTGTTATTCTAGTGGTTAGTCTGGTCTGTTAGTCTGGTGGTTAGTCTGGTCTGTTATTCTAGTGGTTAGAATTTTTAGTCTGGTCTGTTAGTCTAGTGGTTGGTCTGGTCTGTTA
>NC_052312.1:4294897-4324897 GCF_016432855.1 Salvelinus namaycush | reverse complement strand
AATGACATCACAATACTCCATAATGACATCACAATACTCCATAATGACATCACAATACTCCATAATGACATCACAATACCCCATAATGACATCACAATACTCCATAATGACATCACAATACCCCATAATGACATCACAATACTCCATAATGACATCACAATACCCCATAACGACATCACAATACCCCATAACGACAAAGCAAAAACAGGTTTTTAGACATTTTAGCAAATGTATAAAAAACAATAATAATAAAATATCACATTTACATACAGTACCAGTCAAAAGTTTGGACACACCTACTCATTCAAAGGTTTTTCTTTATTTTTACTATTTTCTACATTGTGAAAAATAGTGAAGACATCAACACTATGAAATAACACATATGGAATCATGTAGTAACCAAAGAAGTGTTAAACAAATAAAAATATATTTTATATTTCAGATTCTTCAAAGTGGCCACCCTTTGCCTTGATGATAGTGTAGCTTTGCACACTCTTGGCATTCTCTCAACCAGCTTCATGAAGTAGTCACCTGGAATGCATTTCAATTAACAGGTGTGGCTTGTTAAAAGTTATTTTGTTGAACTTCTTTCCTTCTTAATGCGTTTTAGCCAATCAGTTGTGTTGTGACAAGGTAGGGTTGGTATACAGAAGATAGCCATGTTTGTTAAAAGACCAATTCCATATTATGGCAAGAACAGCTCAAATAAGCAAAGAGAAATGACAGTCCATCATTACTTTAGGACATGAAGGTCAGTCAATGCTGAACATTTTAATAACTTTGAAAGTTTCTTCAAGTGCAGTCGCAAAAACCATCAAGCGCTATGATGAAACTGGCTCTCATGAGGACCGCTACAGGAAAGGAAGACCCAGAGTTACCTCTGCTGCAGAGGAGGATAAGGTCATTAGAGTTACAAGCCAAGAGTTACAATTGCAGCCCAAATAAATGCTTCACAGAGTTCAAGTAACAGACACATCTCAACATCAATTGTTCAGAGGAGACTGCATGAATCAAGCCTTCATGGTTTAATTGCTGCAATGAAACCACTACAGGACACAAATGATAAGAAGAGACTTTCTGGGGCCAAGAAGCACAAGCAATGGACATTAGAACGGTGGAAATCTGTCAAAATTGTAGATTTTTGGATCCAACCGCCGTGTCTTTGTGAGACGCAGAGTAGGTGAATGGATGATCTCTTCATGTATGGTTCCCACCGTGAAGCATGGAGGAGGAGGTGTGATGGTGTGGGGGTGCCTTGCCGGTGACACTGTCAGTGATTTATTTAGAATTCAAGGCACACTTAACCAGCATGGCTACCACAGCATTCTGCAGCGATACGCTACCCCATCTGTTTTGTACTTAGTGGGACTATAATTTGTTTTTCAACAGGAGAATGACCCAACACACCTCCAGGATGTGTAATGGCTATTTGATCAAGAATGAGAGTGATAAAGTGCTGCATCAGATGACCTGGCCTCCACAATCACCCTACCTCAACCCAATTGAGATGGTTTGGGATGAGTTGGACCGCAGAGTGAAGGAAAATCAGCCAACAAGTGCTCAGCATATGTGGGAACTCCTTCAAGACTGCTGGAAAAGCATTCCAGGTGAAGCTGGTGGAGAGAATGCCAAGAGTTTGCAAAACTGTCATCAAGGCAAAGGGTGGCTACTTTGAAGAATCTCAAATATAAAATATATTTTTATTTGTTGAACACTTTTTTGGTTACTACATGACTCCATATGTGTTATTTCATAGTTGTGAGGTCTTCACTATTATTCTACAATGTAGAAAATAGTAAAAATGAAGAAAAACCCTTGAATGAGTAGGTGTGTCCAAACTTTTGACTGGTACTGTATGTATTCAGACCCTCTACTCAGTACATTGTTGAAGCACCTTTGGCAGCCTAAAGCTTCAAGTCTTCTTGGGTGTGATGCTACAAGCTTGGCGCACCTGTATTTGGGGAGTTTCTCCCATTCTTCACTGCAGATCCTCTCAAGCTCTGTCATGTTGGATGGGGAACGTCACTGCAAAGCAATTTTCAAGGCTCTCCAGAGATGTTAGATCGGGTTCAAGTCCAGGCTCTGGCTGGGCCACTCAATGACATTCAGAGACGTGTCCCGAAGCCACTCCTGTGTTGTCTTGGCTGTGTGCTTAGGGTTGTTGTCCTGTTGGAAGGTGAAACTTTGCCTCAGTCTGTGCACTCTGAAGCAGGTTCTGATCAAGGATCCCTCTGTACTTTGTTCCATTCATCTTTCCCTCAATCCTGACTAGTCTCCCAGTCTTTACTGCTGAAAAACATCCCCACAACATGATGCTGCCACCACTGTGCTTCACTGTAGGGATGGTGCCAGGTTTCCTCCAGATGTGATGCTTGACATTCAGGCCAAATAGTTCAATCTTTGTTTCATCAGATCAGATAATCTTGTTTCTCATGGTCTGAGAGTCCTTTAGGTTCATTTTGGCAAACTCCAAGCGGGCTGTCATGTGCCTTTTACTTAGGAGTGGCATCAGTCTGGCCACTCTACCATAAAGGCCTGATTGGTGGAGTGCTGCAGAGATGCTTGTCATTCTGGAAGGTTCTCCAATCTCTACAGAGGAACTCTGGACCTCTGTCAGAGTGACCATTGCGTACTTGGTCACCTTCCTGACCAAGGCCCTTCTCTCCCGATTACTCAGTTTGGCCGGGCGGACAGCTCTAGGAAGAGTCTTGGTGGTTCCAAACTTCTTCCATTTAACAATGATGGAGGCCACTGTGTTCTTAGGGACCTTCAATACTACAGACATTTTTTGGTACCCTTCGCCAGATCTTTGCCTCGACACAATCCAGTCTCGGAGCACAATTCCTTCGACCTCATGGCTTGGTTTTTGCTCTGACATGCACCGTCAACTGTGGGACCTTATATGACCAGGTGAGTGCCTTTTCAAATCATGTCCAATCAATTGAATTTACCACAAGTGGACTCCAATGAAGTTGTAGAAACATCTCAAGGATGATCAATGGAAACAGGATGCACCTGAGCTCAATTTCGAGTTTCATAGCAAAGGGTCTGAATACATATGAATACATATGTAAATAAGATTTTTAATACATTTGCCAACATTTCTAAAAACTTGTATTCACTTTAACAGTATGCGGTACTGTATGTATATTGATGAAGAAATATATTAATTTAATCCATTTTTGAACAAGGCTGTAACTTAACAAAATGTGTAAAAAGTCAAGGGATCTGAATACTTTCTGAATGGCCTGTATCTGGGAAAAACACTACTTCATTCATTCATTCATTCATTCATTCATTCATTCATTCATTCATTCATTCATTCATTCATAAATTAATTCATTCAGTCATTCATTCAGTCATCCATTCATTCATTCAGTCATCCATTAATTAATTAATTAATTCAGTCATCCATTCATTCATTCAGTCATTAATTAATTATTTCATTCATTCAGTCTTCCATTCATCCATTCATTCAACCATTAATTAATTCATTCATTAATTCATTCATTCATCCATTCAGTCATCCATTGTTCTATTGATTCACATGTGTATTTGTTAATTACAATGTAATAATACAAAGACAGGATATAGCATTATCGTGCATGTGAGTCTTGATGTTGTATAGCTACACAAAAATAAAAGTCTGAAAAAATATCTCCAAAAACAACTACCCTGAAATGTAAGAGGAAGTTGTTTTGTATTTTGCACATTCATTAGTATTCCTGTTATTAAACAACAAACGTTCCATGAATGAACAGAATGCAGGTATTTCCTTCCATAATATGATGAGGATTGTAATGCTACACAGGACCTGGGGGAATGCACAGCCACTCCCTCTATCATCATTTCCTGTTTTCAAATGAGAGAATAATACATTATGGATCATTTGACTCCCTCTCTCTCTAATGCAAAGTTCAAGGCATATGCTGCTAACAGCTATTAGTAGAACACTGTCTGTCTCTAATGTGGCAGCTGGCAAGCACTCTGAAATAACTAAAAGGGGATTTTGGGAATGAGTGGTAGGGGGCATTAAATGTCAGTGGGGGGGGAGGGGGCTTAGCCAATAAAGAGTGTGTGTCCATGGGGGATATACCATTCAAGACTTCACTGAGCTAGAGGGCCTTGGGAGACACTGGAGCTGAAACCCCTTCAACAGTCTGGAGGAGGGACTGGAGCTGAAACCCCTTCAACAGTCTGGAGGAGGGACTGGAGCTGAAACCCCTTCAACAGTCTGGAGGAGGGACTGGAGCTGAAACCCCTTCAACAGTCTGGAGGAGGGACTGGAGCTGAAACCCCTTCAACAGTCTGGAGGAGGGACTGGAGCTGAGAACCCTTCAACAGGGTCAGAAGAGACTGGGAGTGAGGAGCCATGATTCAGAGGGTCAGAAGAGACTGGGAGTGAGGAGCCATGATTCAGAGGGTCAGAAGAGACTGGAAGTGAGGAGCCATGATCAGAGGGTCAGAAGAGACTGGGAGTGAGGAGCCATGATTCAGAGGGTCAGAAGAGACTGGGAGTGAGGAGCCATGATTCAGAGGGTCAGAAGAGACTGGGAGTGAGGAGCCATGATTCAGAGGGTCAGAAGTGAAATGTGCTTTAGGATGTGGAACATGGTATCATCACACAGGGCCACGGAGAGAGCAGGGAGATAAATGTCTGTGTGGAATGGGGGGAGCTGTGCATGTAAGAGTGGAAGACAAGATAGGATGGGGGAGGAAAGAGAGAGGAAGACAGGGTGGTAGGGGGAGGAAAGAAAGAGAGTAAGACAGGGTGGTGGGGGGAGGAAAGTGAGAGAGTAAGACAGGGTGGTAGGGGGGAGGAAAGTGAGAGAGGAAGACAGGGTAGGAGGGGGAGGAAAGAGAGAGAGGTAGACAGGGTAGGAGGGGAGGAAAGAGAGAGATGAAGACAGGGTAGGAGGGGGAGGAAAGAGAGAGATGAAGACAGGGTAGGAGGGGGGGGGAGAGATGAAGACAGGGTAGGGGGGAGGAAAGAGAGAGAGGAAGACAGGGTAGGAGGGGGAGGAAAGAGAGAGATGAAGACAGGGTAGGGGGGGAGGAAAGAGAGAGATGAAGACAGGGTAGGAGGGGAGGAAAGAAAGAGATGAAGACAGGGTAGGGGGGAAGGAAAGAGAGAGATGAAGACAGGGTAGGAGGGGAGGAAAGAAAGAGATGAAGACAGGGTAGGAGGGGGAGGAAAGAGAGAGATGAAGACAGGGTAGGAGGGGGAGGAAAGAGAGAGAGGAAAGAAATTATAAAATACTATATAGTTCACCATGTCATTTCCCTCTGGTACTGAGTAATTCTTCTACTGTTTGTATTTGACCTACCTACCATAGGCTACTAGTAAGATACAGTAATATAACAAATCTTAAAAATGCATTCCTTTATTTCCAGTCTAACATGTACTTTCCCACTTCTGATCAATTGTCCTGCTGTCAGTGTACTGTAGAGCATCAACGCATAAAGAATAAACATACACAATTATGATACACATCTGAAAGCCACTGAGTGACTGCAAAAAATATGATTTTCACCTCTCTGGGGTCTGGTAAACATTGATATTCATAATCACACAGATACATGCTGCTCTACATACCTGACTGACAGGTTTGGCACATGCTCACACACAAAAAAATAATAAACACAATTTGAAAATAGATTCAGTCTCCACACTAGACACACATGTTGAAATGCACCATTTAGTGTGTCTGTGTATAAATTGAAGGTGTTGAGGGCACGGGACCTTGCATCTAGAAGAGGCGAGAAAGACTGAGCAAATATAAAGGGTGAGAGAGAGCAAGAGAGAGAGAAAACAGAGAACATTCAGAGGGTGAGAGAGAGCAAGAGAGAGAGAAAACAGAGAACATTCAGAGGGTGAGAGAGAGCAAGAGAGAGAGAAAACAGAGAACATTCAGAGGGTGAGAGAGAGCAAGAGAGAGAGAAAACAGAGAACATTCAGAGGGTGAGAGAGAGCAAGAGAGAGAGAAAACAGACAACATTCAGAGGGTGAGAGAGAGCAAGAGAGAGAGAGGGAAAGACTGAGTAAAGGAAAAGGGGAAATTGCCATTAGTAATGCAGTCAGTGATGTTAGTAGAGAGAGAATGCTGGTTCTCTCTGAATGGCACCCTGGCTGGCACTCAGTCTTATCTGGGAGAGGAGAGAGGGAGGAGGGGAGAGGAGAGAGGGAGGAAGGGAGAAGGAGGAGGGGAGAGGAGAGAGGGAGGAGGAGAGAGGGAGGAGGAGAGAGGGAGGAGGAGAGAGGAGAGAGGGGAGAGGAGAGAGGGAGGAGGGGAGAGGGAGGAGGGGAGAGGAGAGAGGGGAGAGGGAGGAGGGGAGAGGAGAGAGGAGAGGAGAGGAGAGAGGAGAGAGGGGAGAGGGAGTAGAGAGCGGGAGAAGGGGAGTGGAGAGAGGGGAGAGGAGAGAGAGGAGAGGGAGTAGGGGAGAGGAGAGAGGAGAGAGGGAGGAGGGGAGAGGGGAGAGGAGAGAGGGGAGAGGAGAGAGGATAGAGGGGAGAGGGAGGAGGGGAGAGGGAGGAGGAGAGATGGAGGAGGAGAAATGGAGGAGGGGAGAAGGAGGAGGAGAGATGGAGGAGGAGAAATGGAGGAGGGGAGAAGGAGGAGGAGAGAGGGAGGGAGGAGGGGAGAGGAGAGAGGGGAGGGGAGAGGGAGGAGGGGAGAGGGAGGAGGGGAGAGGAAGGAGGAGAGGAGATCGGGGAGAGGGAGGAGGGGAGAGGGAGGAGGGGAGAGGAGGAGGGAGAGGGGGAGGAGGAGGAGAGAGGGAGGAGGGGAGAGGAGAGGAGGGGAGAGGAGAGAGGGAGTATGGGAGAGGGAGGAGAGGGAGGAGGGGAGAGGGAGGAGGAGAGAGGGAGGAGGGGAGAGGAGAGAGTGGAGAGGGAGTAGGGAGCGGGAGAAGGGGAGTGGAGAGAGGGGATCGGGGAGAGGGAACCGGGGTGAGGGGAGCATTGAGTGGGAATAGGGGAGTGGGGTAGGGGAGCGGAGAGAGGGGAACGGATGAAAGGGAGAGGGCAGCGGAGAGAGGGTAGAGGTAAAAGGGGAGAGGATAGAGGGGAGAAGATAGAGGATAGAGGGGAGAGAGGATGGAGGGGAGAGGGGAGCGGATAGAAGGGAGCGGAGAGCGGATGGAGGGGAGAGGATAGAGGGTTGAGAGGAGAGGATAGAGGGTTGAGAGGAGAGGATAGAGGGGAGAGAGGAGAGGATAGAGGGGAGAGGGGAGAGGATAGAGGGGAGAGAGGAGAGGATAGAGGGATAGAGAGAGGAGAGGATAGAGGATAGAGGGTTGAGAGGAGAGGATAGAGGGATAGAGAGAGGAGAGGATAGAGGGATAGAGAGAGGAGAGGATAGAGGGATAGAGAGAGGAGAGGATAGAGGGATAGAGAGAGGAGAGGATAGAGGGATAGAGAGGGGAGAGGATAGGGGAGAGGGGAGAGAGGAGAGGATAGAGGGGAGAGGGGAGAGGATAGGGGAGAGAGGAGAGGATAGAGGATAGAGGGGAGATGATAAAGGGGAGAGGGGAGAGAAAAGAGGGGTGAGAGGGGCGAGGATAGAGGGGAGCAGTTAGAGGATAGAAGGGAGCGGGGAAAGGGGGGAGAAGCGAGAGGAGGGGATAGAGGGGAGAGTATAGAGGGGAGAGTATAGAGGGGAGAGAATAGAGGGGAGAGGATAGAGGGGAGAGGATAGATGGGAGAGGATTGAGGGGAGAGGATAGATGGGAGAGGATAGAGGGTAGTGGATAGAGGGGAGTGGATAGAGGGGAGAGGAGAGCGGGGAGATGAGAAAGGGGAGAGGGGAGAGGATAGAGGGAGAGGATAAAGGTGAGAGGAGAGAGGATAGAGGGGAGTGGATAGAGGGTAGTGGATAGAGGGGAGAGGATAGAAGAGAGAAGGGAGAGGGGAGAGGATAGAGGGTAGAGGATAGAGGGGAGAGAGGAGAGAGGAGAGAGGAGAG
Source organism: Salvelinus namaycush (assembly GCF_016432855.1). Classification (NCBI taxonomy): domain Eukaryota; kingdom Metazoa; phylum Chordata; class Actinopteri; order Salmoniformes; family Salmonidae; genus Salvelinus; species Salvelinus namaycush. The sequence goes on along the minus strand of NC_052312.1, from coordinate 4,316,933 downwards.
CGGGGAGATGAGAAAGGGGAGAGGGGAGAGGGGAGAGGATAGAGGGAGAGGAGAGAGGGGAGAGGGAGGAGGGGAGAGGAGAGAGGAGAGAGGGGAGAGGAGAGAGGAGAGAGGGGAGAGGGAGTAGAGAGCGGGAGAAGGGGAGTGGAGAGAGGGGAGAGGAGAGAGGGGAGAGGGAGTAGGGGAGAGGGAGGAGGGGAGAGGAGAGAGGAGAGAGGAGAGAGGGAGGAGGGGAGAGGGGAGAGGAGAGAGGGGAGAGGATAGAGGGGAGAGGGAGGAGGGGAGAGGGAGGAGGAGAGATGGAGGAGGAGAGATGGAGGAGGGGAGAAGGAGGAGGAGAGAGGGAGGGAGAAGGGGAGAGGAGAGAGGGGAGGGGAGAGGGAGGAGGGGAGAGGGAGGAGGGGAGAGGAAGGAGGAGAGGAGATCGGGGAGAGGGAGGAGGGGAGAGGGAGGAGGGGAGAGGAGGAGGGAGAGGGGGAGGAGGAGGAGAGAGGGAGGAGGGGAGAGGAGAGGAGGGGAGAGGAGAGAGGGAGTATGGGAGAGGGAGGAGGGGAGAGGGAGGAGGAGAGAGGGAGGAGGGGAGAGGAGAGAGGGGAGAGGGAGTAGGGAGCGGGAGAAGGGGAGTGGAGAGAGGGGATCGGGGAGAGGGAACCGGGGTGAGGGGAGCATTGAGTGGGAATAGGGGAGTGGGGGTAGGGGAGCGGAGAGAGGGGAACGGATGAAAGGGAGAGGGCAGCGGAGAGAGGGTAGAGGTAAAAGGGGAGAGGATAGAGGGGAGAGGATAGAGGATAGAGGGGAGAGAGGATGGAGGGGAGAGGGGAGCGGATAGAAGGGAGCGGAGAGCGGATGGAGGGGAGAGGATAGAGGGTTGAGAGGAGAGGATAGAGGGGAGAGGGGAGAGGATAGAGGGGAGAGAGGAGAGGATAGAGGGGAGAGGGGAGAGGATAGAGGTGAGAGGGGAGAGGATAGGGGAGAGGGGAGAGAGGAGAGGATAGAGGGGAGAGGGGAGAGGATAGGGGAGAGAGGAGAGGATAGAGGATAGAGGGGAGATGATAAAGGGGAGAGGGGAGAGAAAAGAGGGGAGAGAGGGGCGAGGATAGAGGGGAGCAGGGAGAGGATAGAAGGGAGCGGGGAAAGGGGGGAGAAGCAAGAGGAGGGGATAGAGGGGAGAGTATAGAGGGGAGAGAATAGAGGGGAGAGGATAGAGGGGAGAGGATAGATGGGAGAGGATGGAGGGGAGAGGATAGAGGGGAGAGGAGAGCGGGGAGATGAGAAAGGGGAGAGGGGAGAGGGGAGAGGATAGAGGGAGAGGATAAAGGTGAGAGGGGAGAGGATAGAGGGGAGTGGATAGAGGGTAGTGGATAGAGGGGAGAGGATAGAAGAGAGAAGGGAGAGGGGAGAGGATAGAGGGTAGAGGATAGAGGGGAGAGAGGAGAGAGGAGAGCGGGGAGATGAGAAAGGGGAGAGGGGAGAGGGGAGAGGATAGAGGGAGAGGAGAGAGGATAGAGGGTAGAGGGGAGAAGATAGAGGGGAGAGAGGAGAGGATAGAGGGTAGAGGATAGAGGGTAGAGGGGAGAAGATAGAGGTGAGAGGATAGAGGGTAGAGGGGAGAGGATAGAGGGTAGAGGGGAGAGGATAGAGGGTAGAGGGGAGAAGATAGAGGGGAGAGAGGAGAGGATAGAGGGTAGAGGGGAGAGGATAGAGGGTAGAGGGGAGAGGATAGAGGGTAGAGGGGAGAAGATAGAGGTGAGAGGATAGAGGGTAGAGGGGAGAAGATAGAGGTGAGAGGATAGAGGGTAGAGGGGAGAGCATAGAGGTGAGAGGATAGAGGGTAGAGGGGAGAGGATAGAGGGTAGAGGGGAGAGGATAGAGGGTAGAGGGGAGAAGATAGAGGTGAGAGGATAGAGGGTAGAGGGGAGAGGATAGAGGGTAGAGGGGAGAGGATAGAGGGTAGAGGGGAGAGGATAGAGGGTAGAGGGGAGAAGATAGAGGTGAGAGGATAGAGGGTAGAGGGGAGAGGATAGAGGGTAGAGGGGAGAAGATAGAGGTGAGAGGATAGAGGGTAGAGGGGAGAGGATAGAGGGTAGAGGGGAGAAGATAGAGGTGAGAGGATAGAGGGTAGAGGGGAGAGGATAGAGGGTAGAGGGGAGAAGATAGAGGTGAGAGGATAGAGGGTAGAGGGGAGAGGATAGAGGGTAGAGGGGAGAAGATAGAGGTGAGAGGATAGAGGGTAGAGGGGAGAGGATAGAGGGTAGAGGGGAGAGGATAGAGGGTAGAGGGGAGAAGATAGAGGGTGGAGAGGGTTGAGGGGAGAGGATAGAGTGGAGAGGATAGAAGAGAGAAGGGAGAGGGGAGAGGATAGAGCTGAGAGGATAGAAGAGAGAGAGGAGAGAGGAGAGAGGAGAGAGGAGAGCGGGGAGATGAGAAAGGGGAGAGGGGAGAGGGGAGAGGATAGAGGGAGAGGATAAAGGTGAGAGGGGAGCGGATAGAGCAGAGAGGTGAGAGGATAGAGGGGAGACGGGAGTGGGAATAGGAGAGAGGGGAGCGGGGAGAGGGGAAAGGAGAGAGGGGAGACAGGAGAGGGGAGAGGGGAAAGGAGAGAGGGGAGACAGGAGATGGGAGAGGGGAAAGGAGAGAGGGGAGAGAGGAAAGGAGAGAGGGGAGAGAGGGGAGAAGAGAGGAAAGGAGAGAGGGGAGAGAGGAAAGGAGAGAGAGAAGAGAGGAAAGGAGAGAGGGGAGACATGAGAGGGGAGAGGGGAAAGGAGAGAGGGGAGAGAGGAAAGGAGAGAGGGGAGACGGGAGAGGGAATAGGAGAGAGGGGAGAGAGGGGAGCAGGGAGAGTGGAGCGGGGAGCGGGGAGAGGAGAGGAGAGAGGGGAGAGAGGGGAGCAGGGAGAGTGGAGCGGGGAGCGGGGAGAGGATATATGTGAGATGGGAGAGGGGAGAGAGGTGAGCGCGTAGAGTGAAGTGGGGAGCGAGGAGAGGAGAGAGGAGAGAGGGGAGTGGGGAGAGTCCCAGAGGCACGATTCCTCATCGCAGCGCTACATTACAACTGTGTCTGTTAGCTCAGATAAATAATGAACACGCTTGGCACCGTTCACCGTAGCTAGCCTAGCACAGAAATGTATTCATATATAGTTTCTACCACCCTACCCGTACTTTTCACTCGCTCCCTTCTTTTTTGTGTGACTTAACTATTTCTATATCCTCACTGGCGTTCGTTCAAGACTAGAGTAAATGCATAAAGTACTTTGAGGTAATGAATGAAAGACCGTGGGATAATTCAGAATAAATATAGATGGTGTAGGAGTGCTGAGAAACCCTCTTAATATCATTTAGAAATGGGAATTAATTAGCGGTGAAACGCAGCCAAAGTGGCAACAGATTTATAAAGGACAGATTCAGTCAGCCATTGCTCAATCATTAGGGTGTGACAGTTGCTAGTGCGCACTGGATCCCTTCCAAAACTAGGAAGACAGAAGACTTTTTTTTTGCATAGATTGCTTACATGCAAATGGCATGGTGAGTGATAGTCGCTCTCAGACAACTGGGACAGCTCAGTTGAGCATTGGCATGACAACTAATGTTTATAAAAACTTAACAAGACACTAAGGTGGGTTTTGCTGATGGTGATATTGGACGTTTTAATGTCACACGACCCTCGACAAAGGATATTTTATATTCCTAAAGGGAAGCAGATATTCATTCTGAAAAACGAAACCTAGGGTTTCTTTTAGAAGACTTTGTGAAATGTGCAGCACTCTTTGAGACATTGCTGACAGCACACTTTTCAGAAAAAGTACACCATTTTGAGATGAGTGAAAGAGAAGGAGAGAGAGAGAGAGAGAGAGAGAGAGAGAGAGAGAGAGAGAGAGAGAGAGAGAGAGAGAGAGAGAGAGAGAGAGAGAGAGAGAGAGAGGGAGAGAGAGAGAGAGAAGGGCAATGAGAGAGAGGGAGAGAGAGGGGGAGTGAGAGAGAGGGAGAAAGAGAGAAGGGCAATGAGAGAGAGGGAGAGAGAGAGAGAGAGAGAGAGAGAGAGAGAGAGAGAGAGAGAGAGAGAGAGAAGGGCAATGAGAGAGAGGGAGAGAGATGGGGAGTGAGAGAGAGGGAGAGAGAGGGAGAGAGCGCGAGGGGGGGTGAGAATGAGAGAGGGAGAGAGAGGGAGAGGGGGAGTGAGAGAGAGGGAGGGAGGGAGAGTGAGAAACAGAGAGAGGGAGAGAGAAGGGGAGTGAGAGAGATGGAGAGAGAGAGAGGCCGAGAGAGGGAGAGAGTGAGGGAGAGTGGGGAAAAAAAGGGAAGTTATTTTTCTTTTAATCAGGAAACTTTTGTTGATTCGTCTTGTGATAACGCTGACTTCAGCATGGATTAGGATATCTGTTGGTTCTTTATTCTTCTGTTCTTCCACTCTGAAGAGATGAGACGCGTGGCATATTCTATCAAGGTCAGAGGAACGTCTTGGTGTAATGATATTCCACAGTAATTTCATCCCTGTGTGTTAAAGCTTGCAGTCAGCAGGAATAGAAGAGGGCAAGAAGAACAGACAGTGAAACAAGTGGTGTGTGTGTGAGAGAGAGAGAGAGAGAGAGAGAGAGAGAGAGAGAGAGAGAGAGAGAGAGAGAGAGAGAGAGAGAGACACCAAGAGGGAGAGGGAGACTGCAGTCTCCCTGCCTGTGCATATGTGTGGGCACAAGATCCGTGTCTGTCTGTCTGTTTGTGTGTCCAGTATCAGTTTAAAAAGGTACCGGCTGACTCATCTCTAATGAATTTTTCCTTCCCTGAAACGAGAGGCGTCTTAACTGCCTTGAAAATGTCCCCTGTCAAACACGAGGCGGTTAAACTGCCTTGAAAATCTCCCCTGTCAAACAAGATGCGTCTAAACTGCCTTGAAAATCTCCCCTGTCAAACAAGATGCATCTTAACTCCATTGAAAATCTCCCCTGTAAAACACGAGGCGGCTAAACTGCCTTGAAAATCTCCCCTGTCAAACAAGATGCATCTTAACTGCCTTGAAAATCTCCCGTGTCAAACACGAGGCGGCTAAACTGCCTTGAAAATCTCCCCTGTCAAACACGAGGCATCTAAACTGCCTTGAAAATCTCCCGTGTCAAACACGAGGCGGCTTAACTGCCTTGAAAATCTCCCGTGTCAATGTGAAACTAAAGTCTGACTAAGGAGCTACAACAGGAAGAATCCCTTTGAGTGAAAGACACCGGCAGTTGTATCATTGCCCTGATATCTTTCCCCAGATTCACAATGTGCCTGGCTGCAGGAGCCGCTTGTCTCTTTAATGAATCTCTGGAGGATTTGCTGTAGATGTTTTGTAAGCCAACTGAGCTGTGTGCTGTAGCACTTTCCCATAGCCTCAGGCAACCTAGCGTGCTAACGATGCTAGTGAGGTTCAAAGTGGACTAATACACACACAACCTCTGTGTATGCATTTTCTGCCGTTGTGTGTGTGTGTGTTTGAGTGTGTATTGGAATGTGTATAAGCCAGAGAAAGAGACAGAAACAGTGATAGGGAGAGAGCTGACAATTACCTATCTAGAAATTATATTTACATAGTTGTGTAACAAAGATGCCAAATACGGGTTAACTATTGTTCCTAAAAGTCATCGCACTACAGTAGGTAAAACCATTCAGTTAGATTTATACAGGTTGCAGAAAGTGCAACAACCAACATTGCTTGGGGAATAAGTTCCCTTTAGTTCTACTAAAGTGTAGGTCTCCTGCTGATGCACACTTCAGTTAAAGGCCTCTGTACTGACCTGAACCAACTCTCCATCCTTTGCCAGCAGTTTCGGCTTTCCTTAATGTCAACTCACTTTTGTGCATTCAGCAGCAGACTGTTCCTCGGTGGAAAAGGTTAAGATGTTGTGTTGAGTGTGCCGGGCAGGATGCCTGGTTCTTCCATGATTCCTCCATGCGAGGCCCAAGGGACGGGCCCCCAGCCTGAAACTAGCTGACAAGGCCACTTTGCCAGTAGGTCATTGTAAATGTGAACCAAATAATTTGATATTTAAGCACATACTACTTGGCTGCGTCGACTTGTGTTCTCCTTCTTTCTGCAGTGGGCTGGCGGCAAAAGACTTTGTGTGTCTTTGTGTGTTTTAATGTGTTGTTTCTAAGTGTTGGGGAGCATCCTGGCCTTATGTTAGTTTATCCCCTAAAGTAGTGGTCTGAAGTAGCTCCTTCAGACTAACAATGAAGGCCTCTGGTTAAATGTTGCTCCTATTCCCACTACGGGATATGAAAGAGAATCTGAGGAGCGGGGTGGCGAAAGAGAAAGATACTTTTCAATTTACATAACATCCTTGCTTTACCTATAGCTGTGGAAGGCAACGTGACAACCTTGCTTTACCTATAGCTGTGGATGGCACCGTGACATCCTAGCTTTACCTATAGCTGTGGATGGCACAGTGACATCCTTGCTTTACCTATAGCTGTGGATGGCAACGTGACATCCTTGCTTTACCTATAGCTGTGGATGGCACCGTGACATCCTTGCTTTACCTATAGCTGTGGAAGGCAACGTGACATCCTTGCTTTACCTATAGCTGTGGATGGCACCGTGACATCCTTGCTTTACCTATAGCTGTGGATGGCAACGTGACATCCTAGCTTTACCTATAGCTGTGGATGGCAACGTGACATCCTTGCTTTACCTATAGCTGTGGAAGGCAACGTGACATCCTTGCTTTACCTATAGCTGTGGATGGCAACGTGACATCCTTGCTTTACCTATAGCTGTGGATGGCAACGTGACATCCTAGCTTTACCTATAGCTGTGGATGGCACCGTGACATCCTTGCTTTACCTATAGCTGTGGAAGGCAACGTGACATCCTAGCTTTACCTATAGCTGTGGATGGCACCGTGACATCCTTGCTTTACCTATAGCTGTGGATGGCAACGTGACATTCTTGGTCGGCAGCTGAAATTGACTGTAAACATCACAGTAGCCACTAGCCAGTAAGCACAAACTATTGAACAATGACAGAAACTTAACTTCTAAAACATACACTATTGAATATTGCGACCAAACCGTTTTACACTCTTGAATAATGCAACAATACATTAATGTGAAGGGGTTATTTGCTCATCTGTAGGCTACACTTATTGCATTTTAGCTTCAAGACAAAAAACACACAGCTGCTATAACAGCATTTCTTCATCAAGTAACGTTAGCCTATCAAAAATGAACGATTAACCCTCTCATACAAAATATAAAGTACAGTGGGCCTACCTTACAACAATACAACACACCAGGCTTCATTGTTTTTGTATATATATATCATGCAAATGATGTGGTAAAAGCTTACTGTGACTGAAGAAGTGAGTATAATGGAATTCACTGCAAGGAGTTGTTTTATATGGAAGCTCATACCCACTACCATGTCTTATTTATTTATAAAAAGGCTCATGATTTGTCAACAGGCACAATTAGTCTGTGCTTCAGTCTGATCAACTGCAGCCCAATGACGACAACCACAGCTGCAGGTAGTCTAGAGAAGCCTATGCACTCTGAAAGGTTGTCTTGTATTTAAAGCCCTACGCTATGTATTTACTGTATAACCTAAAGTAGGGTCATATATTTGTGATTTTGAGAAAATGTGAATGTGATCAAATCTGGTTTAGGTTCACACTTTGGGTGGCTAGGCTATATCGGTCTTTTTAATAAACAATTATTGACCGGAATGAATCAATCAACGCAATAGTGATGACAATGTATGAGTATCTTTATAATGAGAGATAAAAAGGCCTAATGATGCAACCCTGCATACAGCCAGCTCAGCCCGGTTAGGTATCAGTTGTTGTCTCTGTCTGTGTAAAAGGGTTTTCATGTTTTCATCCTCCCTAGGTACAGGAGTTTTTCCAGGAGTTTTTTTATTTATTTTTTATTAGAAAAATTATCTTGTTCCCTCATAGACCACACAAAGCTGTTTTATTGAGCTGATATATTTGTCATATGCTACAATTAGGGTCCGGAGTTTGTTCAGTTAAGCCTAGTACCAGATCAGGAAAAACTCTGGACCCCAGGAAAACAACCCCACCCCCACCACTTTAGGACCTGTGGCGCCACCTCTGAAATTACCACAATGTTACTAATTTGTTTAAAATATTTTTTTTCATATGATCTACATTGTACATGGTGAGTTACCATAGTTGAAGGTGACTCAGTGCAGCCGGCAGCAACTACAACCATTTCAGAACGTAACAGGTAAAAAAAAACACGAAACAAAACTAGTCTCAAATATGAGGAAAATGTCTACACATTCCAGCTGTTACAAAAACATTGTGCTTCTATGAACATTTATACTGGCTCAACGAAGACAATTCAGTTTACACTGCCCAGCTTCATGGGGGGGGGGAACTGTGGGATGAGTGCCATTTGCTACCTCCGGAGGTAGTGGTGGAGACGTAGCGAATTATCACTACCTAGCGGTCGAGACGTAGCGAGTTATCGCTACCTAGCGGTCGAGACGTATCGAGTTATCGCTACCTAGCGGTCGAGACGTATCGAGTTATCACTACCTAGCGGTCGAGACGTAGCGAGTTATCGCTACCTAGCGGTCGAGACGTATCGAGTTATCGCTACCTAGCGGTCGAGACGTATCGAGTTATCGCTACCTAGCGGTCGAGACATATCGAGTTATCGCTACCTAGCGGTCGAGACGTAGCGAGTTATCGCTACCTAGCGGTCGAGACGTATTGAGTTACCGCTACCTAGCGGTCGAGACGTAGCGAGTTATCGCTACCTAGCGGTCGAGACGTAGCGAGTTATCGCTACCTAGCGGTCGAGACGTAGCGAGTTATCGCTACCTAGCGGTCGAGACGTAGCGAGTTATCGCTACCTAGCGGTCGAGACGTAGCGAGTTACCGCTACCTAGCATTCGAGACGTAGCGAGTTATCACTACCTAGCGGTCGAGACGTAGCAAGTTATCACTACCTAGCGGTCGAGACGTAGCGAGTTACCGCTACCTAGCGTTCGAGATGTAGCCAGTTACCGCTACCTAGCGGTCGAGATGTAGCGAGTTATCCCTACCTAGCGGTCGAGACGTAACGAGTTATCACTACCTAGCGGTAGAGACGTAGAGAGTTACCGCTACCTAGCTTTCGAGATGTAGCCAGTTACCGGTACCTAGCGGTCGAGACGTAGCGAGTTACCGCTACCTAGCGTTCGAGACGTAGCAAGTTACTGCTACCTAGCGGTCGAGACGTAGCAAGTTACCGCTACCTAGCGGTCGAGATGTAGCAAGTTACCGCTACCTAGAGGTCGAGAAGTAGCAAGTTACCGCTACCTAGCGGTCGAGACGTAGCGAGTTACCGCTACCTAGCGGTAGACGTAACGAGTTACCGCTACCTAGCATTCGAGACGTAGCAAGTTATCACTACCTAGCGGTCGAGACGTAGCAAGTTATCACTACCTAGCGGTCGAGACGTAGCGAGTTACCGCTACCTAGCGTTCGAGATGTAGCCAGTTACCGGTACCTAGCGGTTGAGATGTAGCGAGTTATCCCTACCTAGCGGTCGAGACGTAACGAGTTATCACTACCTAGAGGTAGAGACGTAGCGAGTTACCGCTACCTAGCATTCGAGACGTAGCGAGTTATCACTACCTAGCGGTCGAGACGTAGCAAGTTATCACTACCTAGCGGTCGAGACGTAGCGAGTTACCGCTACCTAGCGTTCGAGATGTAGCCAGTTACCGCTACCTAGCGGTCGAGATGTAGCGAGTTATCCCTACCTAGCGGTAGACGTAACGAGTTACCGCTACCTAGCATTCGAGACGTAGCAAGTTATCACTACCTAGCGGTCGAGACGTAGCAAGTTATCACTACCTAGCGGTCGAGACGTAGCGAGTTAACGCTACCTAGCGTTCGAGATGTAGCCAGTTACCGGTACCTAGCGGTCGAGATGTAGCGAGTTATCCCTACCTAGCGGTCGAGACGTAACGAGTTATCACTACCTAGCGGTAGAGACGTAGAGAGTTACCGCTACCTAGCTTTCGAGATGTAGCCAGTTACCGGTACCTAGCGGTCGAGACGTAGCGAGTTACCGCTACCTAGCGTTCGAGACGTAGCAAGTTACTGCTACCTAGCGGTCGAGACGTAGCAAGTTACCGCTACCTAGCGGTCGAGATGTAGCAAGTTACCGCTACCTAGAGGTCGAGAAGTAGCAAGTTACCGCTACCTAGCGGTCGAGACGTAGCAAGTTACCGCTACCTAGCGGTCGAGACGTAGCGAGTTACCGCTACCTAGCGGTAGACGTAACGAGTTACCGCTACCTAGCATTCGAGACGTAGCAAGTTATCACTACCTAGCGGTCGAGACGTAGCAAGTTATCACTACCTAGCGGTCGAGACGTAGCGAGTTACCGCTACCTAGCGTTCGAGATGTAGCCAGTTACCGGTACCTAGCGGTCGAGATGTAGCGAGTTATCCCTACCTAGCGGTCGAGACGTAACGAGTTATCACTACCTAGAGGTAGAGACGTAGCGAGTTACCGCTACCTAGCGTTCGAGATGTAGCCAGTTACCGGTACCTAGCGGTCGAGACGTAGCGAGTTACCGCTACCTAGCGTTCGAGACGTAGCAAGTTACCGCGACCTAGCGGTCGAGACATAGCAATGTACTGCTACCTAGCTTTCGAGACGTAGCAAGTTACTGCTACCTAGCGGTCGAGATGTAGCAAGTTACTGCTACCTAGAGGTCGAGAAGTAGCGAGTTACCGCTACCTAGCATTCGAGACGTAGCGAGTTATCACTACCTAGCGGTCGAGACGTAGCAAGTTATCACTACCTAGCGGTCGAGACGTAGCGAGTTACCGCTACCTAGCGTTCGAGATGTAGCCAGTTACCGCTACCTAGCGGTCGAGATGTAGCGAGTTATCCCTACCTAGCGGTAGACGTAACGAGTTACCGCTACCTAGCATTCGAGACGTAGCAAGTTATCACTACCTAGCGGTCGAGACGTAGCAAGTTATCACTACCTAGCGGTCGAGACGTAGCGAGTTAACGCTACCTAGCGTTCGAGATGTAGCCAGTTACCGGTACCTAGCGGTCGAGATGTAGCGAGTTATCCCTACCTAGCGGTCGAGACGTAACGAGTTATCACTACCTAGCGGTAGAGACGTAGAGAGTTACCGCTACCTAGCTTTCGAGATGTAGCCAGTTACCGGTACCTAGCGGTCGAGACGTAGCGAGTTACCGCTACCTAGCGTTCGAGACGTAGCAAGTTACTGCTACCTAGCGGTCGAGACGTAGCAAGTTACCGCTACCTAGCGGTCGAGATGTAGCAAGTTACCGCTACCTAGAGGTCGAGAAGTAGCAAGTTACCGCTACCTAGCGGTCGAGACGTAGCAAGTTACCGCTACCTAGCGGTCGAGACGTAGCGAGTTACCGCTACCTAGCGGTAGACGTAACGAGTTACCGCTACCTAGCATTCGAGACGTAGCAAGTTATCACTACCTAGCGGTCGAGACGTAGCAAGTTATCACTACCTAGCGGTCGAGACGTAGCGAGTTACCGCTACCTAGCGTTCGAGATGTAGCCAGTTACCGGTACCTAGCGGTCGAGATGTAGCGAGTTATCCCTACCTAGCGGTCGAGACGTAACGAGTTATCACTACCTAGAGGTAGAGACGTAGCGAGTTACCGCTACCTAGCGTTCGAGATGTAGCCAGTTACCGGTACCTAGCGGTCGAGACGTAGCGAGTTACCGCTACCTAGCGTTCGAGACGTAGCAAGTTACCGCGACCTAGCGGTCGAGACATAGCAATGTACTGCTACCTAGCTTTCGAGACGTAGCAAGTTACTGCTACCTAGCGGTCGAGACGTAGCAAGTTACCGCTACCTAGCGGTCGAGATGTAGCAAGTTACTGCTACCTAGAGGTCGAGAAGTAGCAAGTTACCGCTACCTAGCGGTCGAGACGTAGCAAGTTACCACTACCTAGCGGTCGAGATGTAGCAAGTTATCACTACCTAGCGGTGGAGACGTAGCGAGTTACCGCTGCCTAGCGTTCGAGACGTAGCGAGTTACCGGTCGAGACGTGGCGAGTTATCCCTACCTAGCGGTCGAGACGTAGCGAGTTACCGCTGCCTAGCGTTCGAGACTTAGCGAGTTATCACTACCTAGCGGTCGAGACATGGCAAGTTACCGCTACCTAGCATTTGAGACGTAGCAAGGTACCGCGACCTAGCGGTCGAGACATAGCAAGTTATCACTACCTAGCGGTCGAGACGTAGCGAGTTACCGTTACCTAGCGGTCGAGACGTAGCAAGTTACCGGTCGAGACGTAGCGAGTTACCGCTACCTAGCGGTCGAGACGTAGCGATTTATCCCTACCTAGCGTTCGAGACGTAGCGAGTTATCACTACCTAGCGGTCGAGACGTAGCGAGTTATCCGTACCTAGCGGTCGAGACGTAGCAAATTACCGCTACTTAGAGGTCGAGAAGTAGCAAGTTACCGCTACCTAGAGGTCGAGAAGTAGCAAGTTACCGCTACCTAGCGGTGGAGACGTAGCGAGTTACCGCTGTCTAGCGTTCGAGACGTAGCGAGTTACCGGTCGAGACGTGGCGAGTTATCGCTACCTAGCGGTCGAGACGTAGCAAATTACCGCTACTTAGAGGTCGAGAAGTAGCAAGTTACCGCTACCTAGAGGTCGAGAAGTAGCAAGTTACCGCTGCCTAGCGTTCGAGACGTAGCGAGTTACCGCTACCTAGCGTTCGAGACGTAGCAAGTTACCGTGACCTAGCGGTCGAGACATAGCAAGTTATCACTACCTAGCGGTAGAGACGTAGCAAGTTTATATTTGACTAATATGTGTAGCTTGGTACCTTTCGACCATGTTCCCTGCCATGCTTTCAGTCTACTGCTAGAAGAGGTACAACGTGCACTGGGATGTAATGTAATGTACTACTTATGGCCAATGAGTATGCCAAAAACATGTCCTAATGTGAGTTTTTGTAGCTCAATTATGGAGCACTTAACATGAGGTTATTGACTAACTGATAGATTTGTACTGTAATGTATTGACATGGGATCATTTTAATTGGAGAATCTTGATTATAAATTCTACAGGAAGTTGTACAATGCATCTCCTAGTGCTTAGAAAATAGCCCTGCCTTTCCAATCCTTTCTTTCCTGCCCTTCTTGGTCAAAATCATAGACAAGCATAAATTCTTAACGCTAACAACACAATAGAGAGCAGGATTTTCTAATAAAGAAGCGCAAAAGGAGATTTATAAAAATGGGGGAATGCACAAAGGCCCAGTGTGTGACAAACTAACAAAAAATATAAGACCAAATGTTTTTAAATTTAACAGGGAAAGAGATATGAATAATTTATACTCCCTTCAGTTACTGTAGATATTAACAGAAGACATTCTCCCCAGCTCCTCACATCTCTTGGCAGAGATGCACTTTGCAGTTCAAAGTAGAGGCAGAATATTAACACTTCCATCAGTGTTACAACTTCTAAAAGGAATAGTGGAAGTAGAGATTTCTATGAGTCACAAATGATTCAATTCAAATGTATACAGCTGAAACAGCAAGGGAAGAACCAAAGACTATAGTACATCAATATTTGCTTTCTAGAATCTAGGTGTTCTAAGACCAGGGATGAGAACAATACAAGCCCATGAATATATACATATACCGGTATATCAATACAAAACAATGAAGTTACTCATAACCTTCCAATTACATTGTATATTCTTTGGAAGATGACAACACCTCATCCCCTCCTAGAAAACCTTTGTATAGGGAATGAGACGCCGAAGGCCTCTTTTCAGGTGTTGATACCTCACCATGCAAATCACAAAGAGCTTCAAACTTTGACATTTTCAATAGGAGCTCCAGATATGCAGGTGGTCATGACATTTTTTCAGCTGGTGATTGTCAAGCAAATAACTTCCGGTGTCACGGTAATTGACCGTTAACTAACATAAACACATGTAGCATCTGCTGGCTTCCACATAGCCTACAAGCCATTGATGCAGACCTTTGGAACATCTACATTCTAAAAAGTCTAATAAATAAATGTAAAATAGCTTACACCATCACAATAAATCCATGATTTATTTCAGACAGGTCTAAAACACATGATATGAACAAAATGTAGTCTATTTCAAAAGAACAGAATTGCATAATCTGAGTTGTCCTTATCTTACGCCCTGATCTGGCTATGCCATGTGTGTTACGAATCCCGCTTCCTGAGTCTGTTTTTGCCTGTGTTCTGTCCTGGAGTGTTTTTTCCGGTGTCCTGGAACGCACCCTGTCTGGTTGCCGGGCGACGTAGCTGGTTGGGAGATCTCTGATTTACCGCACCTGTTTCCAATCCGCTATCTGCACACCTGGTCCTGATCATCACCCCTCCACTTCATAAGCACTGACCTGACATCCATTCCCTGCCGGATCGTTAGCCATGAACAGTATGTTGTGCCAGTGTATCAGCCTCCAGTTTGATAGAGTTTGTTTTGTTGTTTTGTACGTTTTGCTTGCCTTGAACTCACCTCCGTTTTTTCTGTCTACAGTCATTCACCCGGAACACTCATCTCATCCCTACCTGGTCGTCGGTGACTTCAGTTACTTCATTGGATCTGCCTATTCAATCCCATCAACTCACCTCCGCTGCCCGCTCCGTCACTTGGATTTTTCTATCACTACATTCAAACTTGTAAATAAATACTCACCTTCGTCTTACTCTCCTTGTCCTGGTCTGCGTCTGGGTTCAACTTTAGAAAACCGTGACAATGTGGCTGTGGGCTTTAGTTGTGATACAAACGTTGGTCTATATGTTTTGATTTTTAATACATTCTAAGGCTGCGTGATGCAACTCTAGGGATTATTTGGAAAAAGCTGCATGAAAGATGCACACTTCATCAGTCTCTCATTCACAATTTGACATGCACTTGATAATGCCACAAATTTCCAGGTGGCATCCCCTTTGTGTGGCTGTAATGCCCCCTAAAAAATCCATGCCTTTTGCGGCCAGTGGCCATTGTGCCCTTGGGCTGAATCTAAAAATTACAGTGCATTCGGAAAGTTCAGACCCCTTGACTTTTCCACATTTTGTTACGTAACAGCTTTATTCTAAAATGTATTAAATTGTTTTTTCCCGCATCAATTAATGACAAAGCAAAAAACATTTTTTTAGATTTTTTTGCCAATCTACAGGTATTAAAAACTTGTAATGTCACATATACATACGTTTTCAGACCCTTTACTCAATATATTTTTGTAGCCCCTTTGTCATTGATTACAGCCTTGAGTCTTTTTAGGTATAACGCTACAAAATTGTCACACCTGTATTTGGGGAGTTTCTCCCATTCTTCTCTGCAGATCCTCTCTAGCTCTGTCAGGGTGGATGGGGAGAGTACCTGCACAGCTATTTTCATGTCTCCCCAGAGATGTTTGATCGGGTGGAAGTCCGGGCTATGGCTGGGCCACTCAAGGACATTCAGAGACTTGTCCCAAAGCCACTCCTTATTGTCTTGGCTGTGTGCTTAGGGATGTTGTCCTGTTGGAAGGTGAACCTTCGCCCCAGTCTGAAGTCCTGAGCGCTACACAGCAGGTTTTTATCAAAGATCTCTCTGTACTTTGCTCCGTTCATCTTCCCTCAATCCTGACTAGTCTCTCAGTCCATGCCGTTGAAAAACATCGCCAGAGCATGATGCTGCCACCACCATGCCCCATACACCCCATCGGGATGGCACCAGGTTTCCTCCAGAAGTGAGGCTTGGCATTCAAGCCAAAGCGTGCAATCTTGGTTTCATCAGACCAGAGAATCTTGTTTCTCATGGTCTGAGAGTCTTAAGGTGCCTTTTGGCAAACTCCAAGCAGGCTGTCATGTGCCTTTTACTGAGGATTGGCTTCCGTCTGACCACTCTACCATAAAGGCCTGATTGTTGGAGTTCTGCAGATATGGTTGTCCTTCTGGAAGATTCAGAGGAACTCTGGAGCTCTATCAGAGTGACTATCGGGTTCTTGGTCACCTCCCTGACCAAGGCCCTTCTCCCCCGATTGCTCAGTTTGGCCGTGTGGCCAGCTCTAGGAAGAGTTTTCTTTAAGAATGATGGAGGCCACTGCGTTCATGGGTACCTTCAATGCTGCAGAAAGGTTTTGGTACCCATCCCCAGATTTGTGTCTCAAAACAACCCTGTCTCGGAGCTCTACAGACAATTCCTTAGACCTCTTGGCTTGGTATTTGCTCTGACATGCACTGTCAACTGTGGGAACTTATATAGACAGGTGTGTGCTTTTCCAAATCATGTCAAATCAATTGAATTTACCACAGGTGGACTCTAATCAAGTTGTAGAAACATCTCCAGGATGATCAATGGAAACCGGATGCACCTGAGCTCAATTTCGAATCTCATAGCAAAGGGTCTGAATATTTATGTAAATAAGGTATTTGTGTTATTTATTTGTTATGAATTTGCACATATTATAAAAACATATTTTCGCTTTGTTATTTTAGGGTATTGTGTGTAGATCGATGAGCAAAAAAGTTATTTCACACATTTTAGAATAAGGCTGTAACGTAACAAAATGTGGAAAAAGTCAATGGGTCTGAATACTTTCCGAATGCACTGTTTAATTCCCTTCTTCTTTTTAGGGTGCTCTGAAGCACCTCTCACTCACATGGCTCCCTCAGCTATTTCAATACTTATTAGCCAATGCGTCATGTGATCGGGTCCTTCTCACAGGCTACAAGTGAAGACAGACACATCGGGGACGCAACTGTGCTCGTCCTTGTTGAATTATGAGGCACATATTGAAGATGTTGGAAGAACTGTCCACATTCACTTTTCGTCAGGCAACAAGATGAGTAGGCCTAACAAACAGCAAAAGCACTAGCCTATGTCAATCTACTATCCCCCATAGTACAAATGTTGACCTATTCTATTCTTGGGAGAAATAAATATTCCAAACATAGTCTGGGACAGTTGTGGGATGTGCTAGATCCCAAATTAAAACAATCACTAGCATCAAAAAAAAAATGTAATAGCAATGAGGCTGATGCAACAGATCAAAATGTTTAGCAGTGTTGATAAACTATTAGTCTATTTCTTCACATTATAAGCACAGCAATGCGCACATGGCAGTAGGCTGTAAGCGCAAATGTTCCAAAATGCAATCAATTAGCGGGAAAACACCATTCTCAAAAGTGATCGCAAAATGTGATTTTTCATGTAATGCTTTTATTATAAAGGTATATTTCTATGTATGTATGCCAGTTGTAAAGTGGATTAACGTGCTTAATTTTAAGTAATTTGGCCACTTTAGTTGTGATACAAACCTTATCCCAACACATACGCCTATGGGCTAGGCTGCATGAGGGGTTCGACTAGATTTTGAAAAATCACAAGTGATAGGCTAATATTGTCACCCATCAGGTGAAATCACTTTATTTAAGAACTATTTGTTTAACATATATCCTTTCTCACAAACAAGCATTTTTTGTTTGGAGCTTATTTTCGACTGGCTGTGTCAGAGATCTGCTGCTCTCGCACTGAGAATGAGCAGCTTGGGAAAGGTCCTTTTCACCCACACATCATTATAAAGGTGCAACCAGAACCAATCAAAACAAAATACATCAAAGACACTTGTTTAACTTGGACACGTGCAAATATCTATACACATAAAAGCCTTCAGGTGAAAATGACCCACAACATCCTGTTTGTATACGAAATCTACACAGACATTCCACAACACATCAGTGTGTCCACATTTTGAAGTTAGGTTCATGACCCTAAATGAGGAAAAGTAATTTAATTTCATGGAGAAAAAGAGAGGTTAGCTAATATTTTAGATAACTCAAAAGTGGAAATGGGTCAAATTGTCCCGCAACATAATAGGAGGGTTAAGGATTTGATTAGATTTTCGATTAGATTTTCATCAATGTCAGAGTTATTACAGGGACAATAGAGTGCCGAGTACCAGCCTGTTAGCGAGTTTGGTAGGCTACTAATGACCACATCTTGGAGAAGCCTAATTACCATGACTAAACGGTTACGTTGAATTTGACTGCCATCCTGTCTCGTGACTGCCGGTGTGGCAGTAAAACGGTCACCATAACAGCCCTACCCTGAGGCGTCCGGCAAGGTGAGCATCGACTACCTCAGGCAATGGACACAGGAAATGCTACACAAGACTAGACAACCATTAGCAAGTTTGTTGTCATGAATCTTGCCCTGGAGGCAGAACTGAGCGATTTTTGCTAGATGGCCCTGCTGCAAAATCAAAATTGCCTATAAAATTCACGAAAACAAAAATATAAGATTAGGGTTAGGCTTACAATCAGATTTTATGACTTTGTGAGTCTGCCAGCTAGTGACCACTCTGCAGAGTTGCCTGCAGGGCAATTTTCATGACAATAAATGCCAACCTGCCAAACATTACACCTGCAACTGTAAATCTAAATCTAATCAATTTCTCTCCATTAATGAGATTTCTGCCCAGCTACACCTTGAGTTACATAGAATCCCTTCTGGTAAAACTACTTTTATCCTTCAACAAGATCAATGATGTGACCGCTGAGGACCGGTTTATCCGAATGTGCCGGGGATATTTGTAAACCTGTAATTGACAGTCGTTTAATTGCTCTCGGAATTCTCCCAACACCCAGACAGACACCTGGGAATGGCAGGAAGGTAGGAAGGAGGAGGATGGGAAAGGCGGGCTGCCATTAAGACATTAACCGTCAATGTAAGACAAACCTGAGCATATGTCTATTTTATCTCCTGGCCCCTGAGAGCAATTTGCTGAAGCATTTCGGCGGGTGGTAGAGACCAGAAAATCCCCCAGAAGCCCCCTGGAGTAAGGGCCGTAGGCTGTCTCAGCATGAACACGCCTCGCAGCAGTTCATTTTCTGCTTCCAGCGGCAAAGTTGAGCTCCCTATCCCCACCACCGCAGCATTAGATCCATGGATTAAATACAAATTGAAGGGCTTTATTGGCATGGGAAACATATGTTAACATAGCCAAATCAAGTGAAATAACAAACAATGTGAAATAAACAATAAAAAATGAACATTAAATATTACACTCAAAAAAGTTCCAAAAGAATAAAGACATTTCAAATGTCATATTATGGTTATATATAGTGTTGTAACGATGTCATAACGATTCATCCGACAGCGAGCTCACTATATGACCCACATGTTACTGGGCTGATTCCAAAGTCAATTAAGCATACTATATATATTCTACCTTTGTTTCATTTCCTTTTTCCGTTAAATATTATGTAATGTTAAAACCACATCAGTGGGTAGAATATATATACACTACCGTTCAAAAGTTTGGGGTCACTTAGAAATGTCCTTGTTTTTCAAAGAAAAGCAAATTTTTTGTCGATTAAAATAACATCAAATTGATCAGAAATACAATGTAGACTGTCACGCCCTGACCATAGTAAGCTGTTTTTTGTGTTGGTTGGGGCGTGATAGTGACTTGGGTGGGTCATCTAGGTGTTTTTGTATTTCTATGGTGGCCTGATATGGTTCCCAATCAGAGGCAGCTGTTTATCGTTGTCTCTGATTGGGGATCATATTTAGGTAGCCATTTCCTCATTTGTGTTTGTGGGATCTTGACAATGTTTAGTTGCCTGTCA
Source organism: Salvelinus namaycush (assembly GCF_016432855.1). NCBI lineage: Eukaryota > Metazoa > Chordata > Actinopteri > Salmoniformes > Salmonidae > Salvelinus > Salvelinus namaycush. The sequence continues at coordinate 4,297,322 of NC_052312.1, read as the reverse complement.
GCACTATTTTGTTTAGCTTCACGTTTTGTTTGTTTCATTTTGTTGGTTTGTTCGGTGTTCATTCATTAAAAGAGAATGTACGCATACCACACTGCGCCTTGGTCTCATTCTAACGACGGTCGTGACACAGGCATTGTTAATGTTGTAAATTACTTTTATAGCTGAAAAAGGCAGATTTTTAATGGAATATCTACATAGGCGTACAGAGGCCCATTATTAGCAACCATCACTCCTGTGTTCCAATGGCATGTTGTGTTAATTAATCCAAGTTTATAATTTTAAAAGGCTAATTGATCATTATAAAACCCTTTTGCAATTATGTTAGCACAGCTGAAAACTGTTGTTCTGATTAAAGAAGCAATAAAACTGGCCTTCTTTAGACTAGTTGAGTATCTGGAGTATCAGCATTTGTGGGTTTGATTACAGGCTCAAAATGGCCAGAAACAAAGTACTTTCTTCTGAAACTCATCAGTCTATTCTTGTTCTGAGAAATGAAGGCTATTCCATGTAAGAAATTGCCAAGAAACTGAAGATCTCGTACAACGCTGTGTACAAAACCCTTCACAGAACAGCGCAAACTGGCGCTAACCAGAATTGAAAGAGGAGTGGGAGGCCCCGGTGCACAACTGAGCAAGAAGACAAGTACATTAGACTGTCTAGTTTGAGAAACAGATACCTCACTGGTCCTCAACTGGCAGCTTAATTAAATAGTACCCGCAAAACACCAGTCTCAACATGAAGTGAAGAGGTCACTCTGGGATGCTGGTCTTCTAGGCAGAGTTCCTCTGTCCAGTCTCAAAGTCAACAGTGAAGAGGCCACTCTGGGATGCTGGCCTTCTAGGCAGAGTCCCTCTGTCCAGTCTCAACGTCAACAGTGAAGAGGCGACTCCGGGATGCTGGCCTTCTAGGCAGAGGCTCTTTGTCCAGTCTCAACGTCAACAGTGAAGAGGCCACTCTGGGATGCTGGCCTTCTAGGCAGAGGCTCTCTGTCCAGTCTCAACGTCAACAGTGAAGAGGCGACTCTGGGATGCTGGCCTTCTAGGCAGAGTTCCTCTGTCTAGTGTCTGTGTTCTTTTGCCCATCTTAATCTTTTATTTTTCTAACTCTATGGGATGATAGCCTTATGGGATGATAGCCTTATGGGATGCTAGCCTTATGGGATGCTAGCCCTATGGGATGCTAACCCTATTGGATGCTAACCCTATGGGATGATAGCCTTATGGGATGATAGCCTTATGGGATGATAGCCTTATGGGATGCTAGCCCTATGGGATGCTAACCCTATGGGATGCTAGCCCTATGGGATTCTAACTCTATGGGATGATAGCCTTATGGGATGCTAGCCATATGGGATGCTAGCCCTATGGGATGCTAACCCTATAGGATGCTAGCCCTATGGGATGCTAACCCTATGGGATGCTAACTCTATGGGATGATAGCCCTATGGGATGCTAGCCTTATGGGATGCTAGCCCTATGGGATGCTAAACCTATGGGATGCTAACCCTATGGGATGCTAACTCTATGGGATGATAGCCTTATGGGATGCTAGCCCTATGGGATGTTAGCCCATGGGATGCTAACTCTATGGGATGATAGCCTTTTGGGATGCTAGCCTTATGGGTTGCTAGCCCTATGGGATGCTAGCCCTATGGGATGTTAGCCTTTTGGGATGCTAGCCTTATGGGTTGCTAGCCCTATGGGATGCTAGCCTTATTGGGATGCTAGCCTTGTTGGATGCTAGCCCTATTGGATGCTAGCCCTATGGGATGCTAGCCCTATGGGATGCTAGCCCTATGGGATGTTAGCCCATGGGATGTTAGCCTTATTGGATGCTAGCCCTATGGGATGCTAGCCCTATGGGATGCTAGCCCTATGGGATGATAGCCTTATGGGATGCTAGCCCTATGGGATGTTAGCCCATGGGATGCTAGCCTTATTGGATGCTAGCCCTGTTGGATGCTAGCCCTATGGGATGCTAGCCTTATTGGATGCTAACTCTATGGGATGCTAGCCTTATTGGATGCTAGCCCTATGGGGTGCTAGCCCTATGGGATTCTATCCCTATGGGATGCTAGCCCTATTGGGTGCTAGCTCTATTGGATGGGTCTCTATTACATGCCCAGCATGGGAGGGAGGGGATGGCATACTGTGAGAACAAAGTCAGGAAATGAAGTACCTAACAGACGTAGGCTTGCAGAGTTCCGTCACCGTTGAAACAATAACAATTTAGTTTCTCCTGTCTTAATCAGGGACTTGAAGTGACCATTCCACCGGACTATGTTTTTAACGAACAACTGTAACATTCTTAACTATGTTTTGAGAGTCAGGTCGAGGGTATCGTCTATGCACATGAGTGGCAGCCGCGGATGGCTGGCAAGGACACTGAGGAGGGATCTTCAACTTGACCGAAAGCCACTGTCTCT
>NC_052312.1:4254897-4289897 GCF_016432855.1 Salvelinus namaycush | reverse complement strand
TTTCAATATGAGTGATGAGAAGAGAACCGTCCAGCCCATTGGGTACCCCACGACACCCTCATATGCCATGTCTTGAAATATGCAGATAGACAAATTAAAAGTACATTTACATTGTAATACTCCTGAAAGCCAACTATCTAGCTCTGCCCACAACTTCCAGACTTTATAGCATTCCCAGAAAGCACAGATAATTGAGTCATTTTTCATTTTACACTTAAGACATTACTCTGCCATTGTGCTGTAGAATTTGTGAATTGTGTCTCTTGTATAATAAACTCCATACATTAACTTATAGTGGATTAAGTGTAAATGTTCGTTAACTGTAATTTAGTTAGTTATGCTCCAACTTTCCCTCCATCTTGTGCCAACATCAGTTCTTTTTCAGTCTCTTTAAGACAGGATATTGTCAGTTGAATATGGTCTCTGCAAGATTTTGTATATCTTACCTTTCATATGAACATCCTTATCTGACTCAAGTAAGATTCCCTCAAGGTTGCTCTGTTATTAAATCGAAATCGAAATGTTGTAATATGTAACTTTTAAGTTGCATGTATTTGAAACTATATTGGTTAGTCCAAAATTGAATTCTTAAAAGTTATCCAAGGATTGTTCCACGAGGTTGTGCTTGTAGGAAGTGATATTGGTTCTTGTTGAATACGTTTCATTTTCTTCCATGTTGTTATAGTGTTCCTAACTATGAAGTTGTTCACGTTCTTTATCCTTTGAAAACAGACACGTGAAAAGATTCAGGGGATGAGCATGTGCATCTTCAATATGTACCCATTGTTCCTCTTTAGTGCATTCAACTATATGTCACAAGTAAAAGCCTTGGGTAGCGAGCTGAGACAATTCCAAGTCTGGAAAGTTAAAACCTCCCTCAGACTTTATTAAGGAAAAACATTCCTTTTTATTCTATGAGTTGACTTGCCCATATAAAGTTTGTTATGACTGAGTATAGTTTTTAAAAGAATGTCTTCAGTCGGGTAATTGGTATTACAGAAAATAAATACAAAAACTTTGGCAGCCATGCCATTCTAAAGAGGTTTATTCTAACTGTAAGATTGATGGGAAGATTAGTCAATTTCATTAGATCTGCTTTCATATTGTTGAAAAATGGGATAACGTTATGTTTATAAATTTGTTTATTTGTTGACTATTTCATATTTTTGTAATCTACTTAAAGGATTATTGTAAATCCTTTTCGACCATTCCATTGGTCCTTAAGGGACACCTTCACCCACCTGGGGCACCAGGCCATGCAAAGCAAACTCCACCAATATTACAGTGGCTTGTGAAAGTATTCACCCCCTTGGCATTTTTCCTATTTTGTTGCCTTACAACCTAGAATTAAAATGGATTTTTTTGGGTAGTGCCTACCACTTTGAAGATGCAACATATTTTTTATTGTGAAACAAACAGGGCGGTGAATAGCATAACTATTCACCCCCCCCAAAGTCAATTCTTTGTAGAGCCACCTTTTGCAGCAAATACAGCTGCAAGTCTCTTGGGGTATGTCTCTATAAGCTTGGCACATCTAGCCACTGGGATTTTTGCCCATTCTTCAAGGCAAAACTGCTCCAGCTCCTTCAAGTTGGATGGGTTCCGCTGATGAACAGCAATCTTGAAGTCATACCACAGATTCTCAATTGGATTGAGGTCTGGGCTTTGACTAGGCCATTTCAAGACATTTAAATGTTTCCTCTTAAACCACTTAATTGTTGCTTTAGCAGTATGCTTAGGGTCATTGTCCTGCTGGAAGGTGAACCTCCGTCCCAGTCTCAAATCTCTGGAAGAATGAAACAGGTTTCCCTCAAGAAGTTCCCTGTATTTAGTGCCGTCCATCATTCCAGTTTCCCAGTCCCTGCCGATGAATGGGGATGGGGTTCTCGGGGTGATGAGAGGTGTTGGGTTTGTGCCAGACATCGCATTTTCCTTAATGGCCAAAAAGCTCAATTTTAGTCTCATCTGACCAGAGTACCTTTTTCCATATGTTTTGGGAGTCTCCCACATGCCTTTTGGCAAACACCAAACGTGTTTGCTTATTTTTTTCTTTAAGTAATGGCTTGTTTCTGGCCACTCTTCCGTAAAGCTCAGCTCTGTGGAGTGTACGGCTTAAAGTGGTCCTATGGACAGATACTCCAATCTCCACTGTGGAACTTTTCAGCTCCTTCAGGGTTATCTTTGGTCTCTTTGTTGCCTCTCTGATTAATGCCCTCCTTGCCTGGTCTGTGAGTTTTGGTTGGCCGCCCTCTCTTGGCAGGTTTGTTGTGGTGCCATATTCTTAAAAAAAAAATGTCATGATGGATTTAATGGTGCTCTGTGGGATGTTCAAAGTGTCTGAAATTTTTCATAACTTAACCATGATCTTGTCACGCCCTGACCTGAAATATCTCTGTTTTCTTTATATTTTGGTTAGGTTAGGGTGTGACTAGGGTGGATTACGCTAGATTTGTATTGTCTAGGGTTTTTGTATGTCTAGGGTTTTGTAGGTCTAGGTATTTGTATGTTTTTAGTGGCCTGATATGGTTCCCAATCAGAGGCAGCTGTTTATCGTTGTCTCTGATTGGGGATCATATTTAGGCAGCCATTTCCCCTTTGGTGTTTGTGGGTTCTTGTTCTATGTTTAGTTGCCTGTCTGCACTATTCATATTAGCTTCACGGTTCGTTTTGTTGTTTTGTTAGTTTGTTCAGTGTTCATTCTTTTAATAAATATAGAATGTACGCATACAACGCTGCGCCTTGGTCCGGTTCATATGACGAAAGTGACATATCTGTACTTCTCCACAACTTTGTCCTTGACCTGTATGGAGAGCTCCTTGGTCTTCATGGTGCCGCTTGCTTGGTGGTGCCCCTTGCTTGGTGGTGCCCCTTGCTTAGTGGTGTTGCAGACTCTGGGACCTTTCAGAACAGGTGTATATATATACTGAGATCATGTGACAGATCATGTGACACTTAGATTGCACACAGGTGGACTTCATTTAACTAACTATGTGACTTCTGAAGGGAATTGGTTGCCCCAGATCTTATTTAGGGGCTTCATAGCAAAGGGGGTGAATGCATATGCACGCACCAATTTTCAGTTTTTTATTTTAGAGAAGTTTTTGAAACAAGTCATTTTTTTTCATTTCGCTTCACCAATTTGAACTATTTTGTGTATGTCCATTACATCAAATCCAATTAAAAATCTATTTAAATTACAGGTTGTAATGCAACAAAATAGGAAACATGCCAAGGGGGGTGAATACTTTTTCAAGCCACTGTAGATTTGGAATCACTGGCCCCTTTAATAATGGATCACTAGTCACTTTAATAATGTTTAAATAATGTTTACATACTGCTTTACTCATCCCATATCTATATACTGTATTCTATTCTCCTGTATTTTAGTCAATCCCACTCCGACATTGCTCGTCCTAATATTGATATGTTTCTGAATTCCATAATTTTTGATTTATGTGTGTATTGTCGTGAATTGTTAGATACTACTGCACTGTTGGAGCTAGGAACACAAGAATTTTGCTACTCCTGCAATAACATCATATTATCATTATTATCTCTTTTGTGATGTTTCTGGACATCTGCAGTTTTTTTATTTGACAACCTAGAAAATCAGTGCGGGATGAACTAGGGAATCATGGTGTAATTTGAGCAACCACTTCCTGGGATTGAGGCGGGAGGACCCACGTCCTGGGATTGAGGCAGGAGGACCCATGTCCTGGGGTTAAGGCAGGAGGACCCACGTCTTGGGATTGAGGAGGGAGGACCCATGTCCTGGGGTTGAGGCAGGAGGACCCACGTCCTGGGGTTGAGGCAGGAGGTCCCACGTCCTGGGGTTGAGGAGGGAGGACCCACGTCCTGGGGTTGAGGCAGGAGGACCCACGTCCTGGGGTTGAGGCAGGAGGACCCACTTCCAGGAGGACCCACTTCCACCTTCCTGTGTGCGTGTATGTGTGTGTGTGTGTGTGTGTATATATGTGTGTGTTGCCGTTAATATGCATGTGTGTGTGTATTTGTGTGTTAGCGTATGCAGTGTGTGTGTGTGTGTGTGTGTGTGTGTGTGTGTGTGTGTGTGTGTGTGTGTGTGTGTTGCCATTAATATGCATATGTGTGTAAGTGTGTTGTGTTTTAGCGTATGTAGTGTGTGTGTGTGTGTATTTGTGTGTTGGAGTGTCAGTATAGAATGTGTGCGTGTGTGTGTATTTGTGTGTTGGAGTGTCAGTATAGAATGTGTGAGTGTGTGTGTAGAGTCCAGTGAGTGTGCATAGTGCCGGTGCACAAGAGTCAGTGCAAAAAAACATGGGTAGACATTTGATTAACTGTTCAGCAGTATAATGGCTTAGGGGTAGAAGCTGTTCAGGAGCCTTTTGGTCCCAGACTTGGCACTCCCGTACTGCTTGTCATGCGGTAGCAGAGAGAACAGTCTATGACTTGTGTTGTTGGAGTCTTTGGCAATATTTAGGGTCTTCCTCTGACACCGCCTGGTATAGACGTCCTGGATGGTAGGAAGCTTGGCCCCAGTAATGTACTGGGCCGTACGCACTACCCTCTGTACCCTACCCACTACCCTCTGTAGTGCCTTACGGTCGAACGTGTGCCAATATGGTCCTCCTGGTACACGTTGTCCTCCTACCCCTTCCAATCCCATAAACGAAAGTTACAGGACATTGATCCTCAGATCAAATAATCAAACTATTGAACAGGCAGCAAGCCAGAGTGTCCCTCCAACAGGATCTGACCCACCCTGCGGTGGATTCCAAAAGCCTTCCTCTCAGCTCACAACCCCACACATCAAAAGGAGATGCATCCACCTTCTAAACCCTGCTGAGTGCCTGTCTGCAGGTTGTTCTTGTGATGCTTACCTCCAGATCAATCGTCCCGGCCATCCAACCCAATCGCCCCGGCCGTCCAACCCAATCGCTCCGGCCGTCCAACCCAATCGCCCCGGCCGTCCAAACCAATCGCCGCGGCCGTCCAACCCAATCGCCCTGGCCGTCCAACCCAATCGCCGCGGCCGTCCAACCCAATCGCCCCGGCCGTCCAACCCAATCCCCCCGGCCGTCCAACCCAATCGCCCCGGCCGTCCAACCCAATCGCCCCGGCCGTCCAACCCAATCGCCCCGGCCGTCCAACCCAATCGCCCCGGCCGTCCAAACCAATCGCCCCAGACGTCCAACCCAATCGCCCCGGCCTTACAACCCAGTCGCCCCGGCCTTACAACCCAATCGCCCCGGCCTTACAACCCAATCGCCCCGGCCGTCCAACCCAATCGGCCCCGCCGTCCAGCCCAATCGTCCCGGCCGTCCAACCCAATCGTCCTGGCGGTCCATCCCAATCTTCCCGGCCGTCTAGCCTAATCACCCAGGCCCTCCAACCCAATCACCTCGGCCGTCCAACCTCTACCTTGAATCAGACAAAAAAAAAAATGTTACATGGTAAATTCATATTGATGGGTGTCTGTGTGGTTCAGATTTGCGGGTAAAATATGTACTTTGCGTTGAGATTGGGAAAGGGCACCCAATATTTATTGCGTGCTGAGATGTATTTTAACGTATGGAGCAACCTTCACGGGAGCCCAGTCTTGGCGGGCGGAGCAGAGGGGCAGGCCGCCTTCCTCAGGTAGTTCATTAACTTTGGGAACACATGGTTATGACAGAAATATTAGAGAAATATTGGAATCCAAAGGGCATTCGTAGGAACTTGTTAGCACCCTGGGAGAACATATAATGTCGGCTGCTGGCTGCTGCGTTCTAGGGGAAATGTAATTTTACATTTGTATGCTGAAGGATCTCCCACTGCGGTATGTAGACTCGATATGATGCAGAAGTGATGCTATGTGTTTGGGCTAGAGCTCTTAGCCACGTTTGCCCTGGATATTAGTCCTCTGTTCTCCTTATTCCCTTCACATGTCTGTCTTCTGCTCAGTCTTCACCTTCCCTCTAGGAAGATACTGTTGTTCTACTCTTTATGCATGCTGTAAAGCACCTGACCAAGTTAATACAGTTTATTTGGGCCTTTAACATATCAAATTCCTTCTGTCAGAGTTCGTTTACATACTCTCATGTCTTGCCAGGTGTCTAATCCATAGATATATGGATGAGTACCAAAGGTGTTGAATGCTAAAGAAAGAAAGGCCAAGGACGAGCGCCTTGAGAATGATGAACCCAGATCAATGGTGAGTTTTGTGTCCTGTAAGAAATCATTTTTTATTTATTTTATTTGAGTCATTTAGTTGAAGAATGAGAGGGCTACGAATGCAGAGGTTTGGTTATGACTTGGATCATTTCCGCTGTCGCTTTCTAAATGGCCGGGGATAGGGCACTGACTGGATGACATCTCATTAGTGAAGGCTTGTGAGTTCATCTACGCCCGTGTTATGATTGTCATTAAATGTGAAAACCCTCACCCATGCAGGGGACATCAACTGTGCAGGGGGACAATTCCTTTGCCTCAGTCAGAGCTGATTTCTGTATGAAGGGGGAATAAACTGTAGATTTCCACTAGATTGATTGTTGGGAGATGCGTTTTGGGAGGTAGAGACATTCTGCCAACCGGATGGGCCTCCATTTTGGCAGCCCACATTTTTTATTGTTTATTTCCTTCATCCGAGAGTGGCCTGTTTGAGTTTGATATTATAATTTACGCTTGGCGTGGGACTTTATGAGGCTTGAAGCATCCCCACACGGCCCACCACAAAGCACCTTGTCAGATGAATTGGAAAGGGAAGGGCAGATGGAGGGAAGTGGGAGTTTCAACGCTGTCGAAAATACCCAACAAACAAAGTTTTTGTTGGTGGTTGGTGTAACAGAGTGGAGTGGAGCAGGTGAAGTGTGGCGGCGGAACAGCTCTCTAGCGGCCCGTCGGGTCCACAGCTGTTCCTGGTGAGATAGCGGCCCCCGATCTCCCCCAGCGACATCAGCCCGTCACTATAAACTCTTCTATAATGGATTAGACACGTATCACTGGGCATACATTCACACACTGTTCTTTTGAAACAAATAACATTATCTGAACTGGTTTGGTTTGGTGAGAGTTTTTTTTTGTCTGCCTATGTGAGCTGATCAAGAAAAACTCTATTGCTACCGTATAGGCCATAAATATGGCAGAAGTCCTTTCCTTAATTATGATTGATGGGGCTTCTGAAATATCTCAATTATTTATAGTTACACAACTGCTTGGTGGCTACTGTTTGTTTTTGCTGTGATGGCATAATAATATTTGAGAAATATATTTGAGGGGTTTGATGGTGGCAATTACAGTGCCGAGCGGTTGTTCTGGTCGGGAAGCGGGAACAGACGCTCCAGTCTGCGCCGTGGCATATATTTTATTTTTAATCATGCAAAGCCAGGGTGTAACGACCAAAACAAAGTGCTGCATCAACCGTAATGATAATGGTGCTCATGATTAAGAAAGCAAAGCGCTACTAAACTGTAAAAAGATTCTTGGTGCTGACGAAAACCCCATTTTCCGCCCATATGGCAGTCTGTTGAACCCAATAACTCAGTCCTAAGCATGGCAGATAGAAGCTGTAGCTGTGGAGAAAAACAAACGCCAGCAAAACAGATATTTAAAAATGAGCTCAACACCGGTTACACTCGCATAAAACATTATGCGGAGGAATACCACGTAAATATTTATTCAGGATTAAAAACCAATCAACCAATTTATTCTAATTCAATAATGTTACCTAACTGTTTTCTCTAGTGCTATCGAAATAACGGAAACATAAAGCACAGAAAACAGTCTTACAGTCTAGCCTAAGGGTGATAATGATTTGCACATTATCATTCCGTAGCAATGTGTTGCGTAGAGTGCAGGCAAACAGGGACAGATGGCAGTGGCCTTCACGTTGGCCTGTTCAGGGACTGACACAGTGGCCTTGCCAGAGCAAATATCAGTCAGCCCCTTCCCACATCCCACATGTCCAATTAACAAGGTTTCACCTTGGGGGGGAAGCATGGCGACGGGTGCACCTGTTACCAAACCAAACTGTGGTCTTTTTATTGTATTCGCTGAATGGGAATTTGACCAACAATGTGTATATAGTGTAAGACAAATCAATTAGTTAACCATTTCTGTTCATTTTCCGTCCCTGATATTGCATTTTACTGGTGTTGGTATGCAGCCAATCAATCGGTGCATAAAAGGATTAGTTATCGTCTTTGGTTGGGGATGTTCAGATGGTTAGTAGTTACTTGTACTGGGCGTGATCATCAACAAGCACAGGCCTTTGATTCCTTGCATTGCAGCCCGCCTCTAAATTAGTCAATTACACCTCCATTATCCTCTATTTGTCACCGCCTTCGACTCACCATGCTAAGCCAATTTCCGCTGCCGCTCGATTGGGAATCACATCTTCAAAAGGAGGAGTGTGACGGCGTGTTTATTGGGTTGAGAACCTGGACAAAGATAATACCATATTTCCCCCGTCTGCCGTGTTGCCCAAATGAACCGCTGAATTGGAAAACAGAGCCATTTGATTGGGAGAATGGAGGAGATAAGATGTGAAATCACATCGACGTGTAATTTTATTGACCATGGTGTACGCGTGTTAATAATTGTGTCCTCACGCATCCTCCCATGTTCAAGTATGGATTTTTATCATTTGGGGGAAAAATATATTTGTGGGAGTGGCACTTTACCTCAGAGTTTCCTTTGACATTCGTAATTGTCCCTCCAAATACTACATTTGTCAGTAATACAGTACGAGATGGTCCTTTCCGCTGTTCCCTCACCTTGTGTTAGAGTGGAAATCTGCCACCACTGTCACAGCTCCACCTGGCCTGAGCGTCTGCTGTCACCCTTTGTGGATCCACTGTCTGTCCGCCTGAACAATAGTTACTGTGCTCTCTAGAAAACTGACAACCATGTTATATTGTCAGGTCTTTTGAGAGATTATTGATCTCCTTCATCTTTCAGAATTGGAATCATCATCATCATCATTTTTGTCATCATCATCATTCATTGGGGCGGCAGGGTAGCCTAGTGGTTAGAGCGTTGGGCTAATAACCGAAAGGTTGCAAGTTCAAATCCCCGAGCTGACAAGGTACTAATCTGTTGTTTTGCCCCTGAACAAGGCAGTTAACCTACTGTTGCTAGGCCGTCATTGAAAATAAGTATTTGTTCTTAACTGACTTGCCTAGTTAAATAAAGGTAAAATTAATAAAAACATAAAAATAATCTTTGGTAAACTTCTCCTCTGACTCACTCTTAACCTCCTGTGGGTTGAACGATGGATGGATGGGGTCAGTGTTAGGTTTGTCACTCTACCAGACAAACCCAGGGTCTGTGATGGTGGTGCCATGCCAGAGTCTCCAGGACCTCCTGTTCCTCAACCTCCGTCACCCTGCACCAAGGGGCTTGCCATCTGCTGTGTGTCTGGATGGAAGCCTGTCCTCTCTCTCACCCTCCCACATACATCCCCCTTAAAATACTGGGGGTTCAATGAAAGTGCAACCAGACTGTTTAACTAGGGTAAGGGGATATCTAGTCAGCTGCAGAACTGAATTCAATTGAAATGTGTCTTTCACATTGAACCCAAACCCCCTTAAATCACACAAGGACTGTGTCATGGTTAAATCACACAAGGACTGTGTCATGGTTAAATCACACAAGGACTGTGTCATGGTTAAATCGGTGTGTTCAGCCCTTTAAATCACACAAGGACTGTGTCATGGTTAAATCACACAAGGACTGTGTCATGGTTAAATCACACAAGGACTGTGTCATGGTTAAATCACACAAGGACTGTGTCATGGTTAAATCGGTGTGTTCAGCCCTTTAAATCACACAAGGACTGTGTCATGGTTAAATCACACAAGGACTGTGTCATGGTTAAATCACACAAGGACTGTGTCATGGTTAAATCGGTGTGTTCAGCCCTTTAAATCACACAAGGACTGTGTCATGGTTAAATCACACAAGGACTGTGTCATGGTTAAATCACACAAGGACTGTGTCATGGTTAAATCACACAAGGACTGTGGCATGGTTAAATCACACAAGGACTGTGTCATGGTTAAATCACACAAGGACTGTGTCATGGTTAAATCACACAAGGACTGTGTCATGGTTAAACCACACAAGGACTGTGTCATGGTTACATCGGTGTTAGCTGATGCAACATGCACTGTTTGATCTGTATTTTCTTAGCGGCAAAATCTCAGCCTTGTCCTCCAGGGCGGCAGATAGCCTAGCGGGTAAAGAGCGTTGGGAAAGTAACCGAAAGTGGCAACCCGAGCCGGCGAGATGGAAAAATCCTCTGTCTTCCCCTTGAGCAAGGCAGTTAACCCCCAACAACAACTGCCGATGACGTTGATTAAAACCTCTAACGCCTCACAAACCCGGATCCGGGATCCCCCCATCAAAAAAGCTGACTAGCATAGCCTAGCCTAAAGCCACAGGGATATCATATAATAAAATGTTCATGAAATCACAAGTCCAAGACACCAAATGAAAGAAACACATCTTGTGAATCCAGCCATCATTTCTGATTTTTAAAATGTTTTACAGGGAAGACACAATATGTAAATCTATTAGCTAACCACGTTAGCAAAAGACACCACTTTTTTAATCCACCATTTTTTTACTCCATCAGTAGCTATCACAAATTCGACCAAATAAAGATATAAATAGCCACTAACCAAGAAACAACTTCATCAGATGACAGTCTGATAACATATTTATTGTATAGCATATGTTTTGTTAGAAAAATGTGCATATTTCAGGTATAAATCATAGTTTACCATTGCAGCCACCATCACAACTCTCACCAAAGCGACTAGAATAACTACAGAGAGCAACGTGAATTAGCTAATTACTCATCATAAAACATTTCTTAAAAATACACAGCGTACAGCAGATGAAAGACACAGATCTTGTGAATCCAGCCAATATTTCAGATTTTCTAAGTGTTTTACAGCGAAAACACAATATAGCGTTATATTAGCTTACCACAATAGCAAACATCACAACAGCATTGATTCAAGGCAAAAATAGCGATAACGTATAAACCACCAAAATATATTAATTTTTTCACTAACCTTCTCAGAATTCTTCAGATGACAGTCCTATAACATTTACATTTACATTTAAGTCATTTAGCAGACGCTCTTATCCAGAGCGACTTACAAATTGGTGCATTCACCTTATGATATCCAGTGGAACAGCCACTTTACAATAGTGCATCTAAATCTTCTAAGGGGGGGGGGGGGGGGGGGGGGGGGGTTAGAAGGATTACTTTATCCTATCCTAGGTATTCCTTAAAGAGGTGGGGTTTCAGGTGTCTCCGGAAGGTGGTGATTGACTCCGCTGTCCTGGCGTCGTGAGGGAGTAGTAGAATAACATCATATTACACAATGCATATAGAGTTTGTTCGAAAATGTGCATATTTAGCGGCACAAATCGTGGTTATACAATGAGAAAAGTAGCAAAGCTGCCCAGAAAATGTCAGGAGAAATCTTTGAAGAGGCACCTATTCTAATCAGTAACTATTCCAAAACTTGACTAAAAAATACAGGTTGGACAGCAATTGAAAGACAAATTAGTTCTTAATGCAATCGCTGGGTTACATTTTTAAAATTAACGTTACTTCAAGCATACAGCGTGCGCTAAAGCGAGACCGCACCGAAATTCATGGCGGAATTATTATTTGACATTTGTCAACATAAGTACGAATTAACAGCATAAAGACTGCTTACTATTAGCTGAGCTTCCATCAGAATCTTGGGCAAGGTGTCCTTTCTCCAGAACAATCGTCTTTGGGTTGAAAGATGTCCTCTTCTCCTGTCGAAATAGCAGCTAACATAGCCACCCACTGGAGACGTGTCCAACTCGTGAAAGCGCATGACAAAGAAATCCCAGAAAATCGCAATAAACTGCTATAAACTGCTATAAGTCGGTTTGAATTAACTACCCTATGATGTCTTTAACACCTATAACGAATAAAAACATGACCGGAGATATAGAACTACTAAAACGAAAGCGTTTGCAGGACGCCATTGTGATGTCTTTTTGCGCCAGGCGCACCGTTGAAAAGGACGGTACTTCCGTTCCACGGTCTTATATAGGGTCCCAGATTGCGCAATCCACTCCATTCAAATTCTCCCCGCTTACTGACATCTAGAGGAAGACGTATGCAGTGCATGTAGCCCGATGGCTTACATGGGGACTTATAAACTGACCTCAGAACAGGGACCTCGATTTCTGAAATCTCACTCCCTGACAGGAAATGTGCTGCAGAATGAGTTCTGTTTCACTCAGATAAATAATTCAAACGGTTTTAGAAACTAGAGAGTGTTTTCTATCCAATAGTAATAATAATATGCATATTGTACGAGCAAGAATTGAGTACGAGGCAGTTTAATTTGGGAACTCATTTTTACAAAGTCGAAATGGCGCCCCCATAGGCTCAAGAAGTTAACCATGACACAGTCCTTGTGTGATTTAACCATGACACAGTCCTTGTGTGATTTAAAGGGCTGAACACACCGATTTAACCATAACTGTATACAGATTTTTCTATTGTGTTATTGACTGTACTTTTGTTTATTCCATGTGTAACTCTGTGTTGTTTTTTGTCGCACTACTTTGCTTTATCTTGGCCAGGTCGCAGTTGTAAATGAGAACCTGTTCTCAACTGGCCTACCTGGTTAAATAAAGGTGAATTTAAAATAAAAAAAATGTAAACAGTGCTTGATTTAAAGGGCTGAACTCCCCGATTTAACCATGACACAGTGCTCATGTGATTTAAAGGGCTGAACTCCCCGATTTAACCATGACACAGTGCTCATGTGATATAAAGGGCTGAACACCCCGATTTAACCATGACACAGTGCTCATGTGATTTAAAGGGCTGAACTCCCCGATTTAACCATGACACAGTGCTCATGTGATTTAAAGGGCTGAACTCCCCGATTTAACCATGACACAGTGCTCATGTGATATAAAGGGCTGAACACCCCGATTTAACCATGACACAGTGCTCATGTGATATAAAGGGCTGAACACCCCGATTTAACCATGACACAGTGCTCATGTGATATAAAGGGCTGAACTCCCCCGATTTAACCATGACACAGTGCTCATGTGATATAAAGGGCTGAACTCCCCCGATTTAACCATGACACAGTGCTCATGTGATATAAAGGGCTGAACTCCCCCGATTTAACCATGACACAGTGCTCATGTGATATAAAGGGCTGAACTCCCCCGATTTAACCATGACACAGTGCTCATGTGATTTAACCATGACACAGTGCTCATGTGATTTAACCATGACACAGTGCTCATGTGATATAAAGGGCTAAACTCCCCGATTTAACCATGACACAGTGCTCATGTGATATAAAGGGCTGAACTCCCCCGATTTAACCATGACACAGTGCTCATGTGATTTAACCATGACACAGTGCTCATGTGATATAAAGGGCTGAACTCCCCCGATTTAACCATGACACAGTGCTCATGTGATTCAAAGGGCTGAACTCCCCCGATTTAACCATGACACAGTGCTCATGTGATATAAAGGGCTGAACTCCCCGATTTAACCATGACACAGTGCTCATGTGATTTAAAGGCCTGAACTCCCCCGATTGAGGTATTTTGTTTGCTATCTCGTACCCTGGTAGTTATTGTTGTTTGTCCATCTTGAGTCACTGTAGCAACATTGCGGCCTCAAAATAGTCTCAATTAATCTAAGATAAATAAAAAAATCGGTTATTAATTTCCACATTTCTGCTCTTAGTCGCGCAATTTTACATCAAACTAAGGTGTTTGATGCACTATTTCTCAAGTTAAGAAATGTGCATGAAAACTGATAGTGGACTGCAGACAGCATGGATTCAGCTGCTGTGCTCGGGACTGATTTCTGTCCACAACTTCAGTTGTCGAACTATCGTAAATAAAGCAGAAGCCACACACTGTGTATCTGTGCCCAAAATCCCTCGCTACTTCTGTCTCTAACGAATCATGTTAATAAACACATCGCTCGCGCAACACAAGATGCTCCAGAATGGGGATTCAAATTTTGGAATATTGACAAATGGCAGTCGGGATGTGAATGCGCATCGTCCCAAATCTCATTTCCCAGACTCCAGTGATCACTATCAAACACATCAATGAGTGGTCTGTTGACAAGCGTCCTTTCAACGTAACATTAGTGTCATATTGTCTGAGGCTCTACGTAATGTGGGCAGGTCTATCTCGCCGTCTGGAGATTCTGTTGTAAGACTGGATAGAGTGCAATCAGAGCAGCTGTTTACCCATGCGTGACAATTCTCCCTCTTTGCAGAAATTCAAACACAAACCTAAAATGTCCAATGGATCTAGGAACGCACAGTTCCTAAACAGTTTCCATAAATCTCATAAATCTCTGTTTTGGAAGATAATGACGTTATGTACCAGAACATGCTATTTAGACATTGTAGTAAATTTCTCGATGCAACATCAGCCATTTTCAACCAGATATATATATTTTATTTTTGTGGGTGGGGGGGGGGGGGGGGGGGGTTGAGCTGATATTTAAGGTGAACACAGGGACATAGGCTTCATGTAATCTAATCTCTGCCCGTTGCTACAGACTAATGCGAGAGCTATCAGTGCAGCGTTAGCTGTTCCTCTGTGTTTGTTCAGGCTGCATTGATTTTTGGTCGGATGGCTTTACAGGGGGCTCTCAGGCTAGTAGCAGGAGAACGTCTAACTTAACCTTCAAGTTTGGATCTCAATCATCAGACAGTCTGGGTTCAGATCTCGTTCTCTCCTTGCCTTGAATGAGATTAGATATAGATGTGGAACTTGGCCAACGTTTCGTCTCAAGGAACACATCAAATCCTTCTCAGAATTAGGATTCGTTGTATAACGGAATTCTATAGCATTGCATTTTTGTTCATTTTCATCCCATCTTTTAAATGAATCAGTCTTGATTCTCACTTAAGCCTGCCCAGAGTGAAATAAAAAGCAAACGCTTAATTGTATGTCTTTTAATAATCATGTTCAGTTTCATATCTGTCCCCAGGGAAAGGAGAGCTCTCTGATCTGACTGTGTTTTTGTTTCATTACATACCTTTTCTCTCTCTCTCTCTCTTCATATTTATTTATTTAACTTAAAGACATTTTAATGGATTTGATATGAAGACGAGAATGTATGCTTGAATGGAGGGCTTGAAGAGCCATCCTGTCAATTATAATTAAGGGAACAGAGAAGGACGGAGAGAGAGAGAGAGAGAGAGAGAGAGAGAGAGAGAGAGAGAGAGAGAGAGAGAGAGAGAGAGAGAGAGAGAGAGAGAGAGAGGGTAAACAAAAGGGGGCCCTCTGCTGTAATCCCACAGCCACCTGGGAAATGTACTGGATGTTTATGCCTGAACATCTATCAAATGCAGAATCTGTATTTGAGGCAGACGTCCCACACACACGTATAGAACAAAAGAAAAAACAGATGCACAGATCTAATCAGAGACATACAGTGTCTACATGTAATCAGACACACTGCAGTCTCACGGGAACATCCATAATGTCCACTTAGAAGACTATCGGTAAGAGTGTGTGTCAGTGTGTGTCTGCAGCTACAAAATCTTCCCACAGTTAGTTAAAGTAGTAGAAAACCTTAGTAGCACAGAGAGATGGACACAGAGAAACACACACACACACACACACACACACACACACACACACACACACACACACACACACACACACACACACACACACACACACACACACACACACACACACACACACACACACACACACACACACACACACACACACGCACACACGCACATATATATTTACAAAGTCCATCTCTCTCCCCCATCACCCCTCTCTCCTTCCCCGTCTCCATTCTCAGACGAAGAAGCCCTTTAAAATACCCCTCAATGTCTGATCCATTAAGACTTCAATAGCCAGAGTGTTTAGTGTGAGAAGTGAGGTTTAGGGACACCAACCTGTTTTCATGCCTCTAGTTTAACTGTGAAAGGATTTAATTGTAACCACTAGGGAATCCTGATTGGCTCAATAAAGTGCAGTGTTTCCTCTAACCAATTGTAGCCTATCACTGTAGGATACACGTTTCATTAAGTCACATTTGTTTTGTTTCAGACAGACTCCATAACTGATTTACCTTTTAACAACCAGCCACCAGGCATGTTGTTTCGCTCACTTTATCTCTGTGTCTTTCTTTAGAGCAGACTATAGCTTTACTGAACAACAACTCTGTGTGTGTGTGTGTGTGTGTGTGTGTGTGTGTGTGTGTGTGTGTGTGTGTGTGTGTGTGTGTGTGTGTGTGTGTGTGTGTGTGTGTGTGTGTGTGTGTGTGTGAGAGAGAGAGAGAGAGAGAGAGAAAAAGGGACAGAGTACACAATTTAGCAATACATTTTAACGATAAGCATATCACTTGGATGATGTGTCTGTGTGTGCTCTTCTCCCCTCATACCAATCTCCAGCATTGCTGATGTTTAGTGAAACGTACTCTTCCCATAATGAGCTCCTGCCTGCTCGTGGCTCAGGAGAGATGGGGGAAGCCCGCTTGACTCCTGACTCCACTGCTCATTACTGGATGACATAATAAAAAGCGTTCTTCCAGACCATACTGCTGTGTCCAGGACCTGTAAATTAACCCTTTGTGCGATCTGCCTCCTCAGCAGGACTATACTGCCGCATTAAAGCCGCCTGCCCAGCACCTATTAAACATCTCTACACAGCAGACCTCTCATAGTAACTATGAGGAAAGAGAGGGATGAGAGCAAGACGACTGAAAGGTAACACATTTCATTTTAGTGGCTTTAAATTAGCAGAGAGAGAGACACGGAGAGAGAGACACAGAGAGAGAGAGGTCACGATCAGATGAGCTCCTGCATTTTTCAGCATTTTCTTTAAAAAAGATAGATTTAGAGTTAGATAAACTTGGATTTTTTGTCAGGAACACATACAGGATGCTACCCTCTACTACATAACCTTCACTTCAAATCAAAACTCAAAACCTACAACCTGATTTTGGACGGAATTACGGAATCACCTGAAAAGTTCACAACAACCAAGGATTTTAATTCTATACAGCAAATTCTCTGGAAATCAACAGAAACCTGAAAACACCACCCAACCTGGAACTGAGTGAGTAATGTTTAGTCTGAAACTATATTCTATTTCCAAAAGCCAAGAAGAAAAATACATGACATTACTTTATAAGGACTGAATGGTAACATAATTCTGCCAAGCTTGATACAACTTCAACTAGCACTTACGTGTCAAGTGAGAGGTGTCAAAGCCCATTAGCCCAACAATGGCAGGAGAGTCGAATAGTCTACCCCAACCAAATGGAGAGGCCTTAGAAGCTGCCTCCCGCTGTTCAGAGGTAATTAAAATACAGTACCCTGTGAGTGTAAAGAATGATAAGGCAAGAAAAGATCACAAAATGAAGCTCCTTATGGAAAATCAAGAGACACTTTTTGCTGACTATTACAAAAATGGGAACATCAGCAACCTTATCTTCCACACAAACCATCCCCTGGCATGGCACAGTGCTATATTAGCACACTACCCCTCTGTTAAGAGAGGGGGGGTTAACGAGGGGTGGAAACTCAGGATTCTTGACAACGAGGACGAGGAGTCAGCTAACATAAATCTTTATAAGTCTGGAACAGTAATGGTACAGGGCAACCCCAAACAGTTTCAGCTGGACTTTCACCTAATCAAAGATTTAGCCCAGCAGGAGAAGCTCTCCCTTGATAAAGATACCCCCACCCCAAGCGGGTCAGACCAGACCTCTTCATCACATAACCCCACAGACGAGCAACCCTCAGCAGACAGTCAACCTCCCAGCACAGAGTACTTCTCCCCCATTGAAATGAAGGATAAATTCACCCAGCTGGAGGTAAGGCAGGTGGAGCTGGAACAGCAGGTGATTACACTCCAGTCAGCACAGACCCAGACAACAGTCCAGCACAACAACACCCCTTTAACCAGACCCGGAGTGCTGGAGGTGGAGAGAGACATATCTGCACTCTGGACAGTGGTGAGACAACTTCAACAGGAGAAAGAGCAGAAGCAGGAGCAGGAGCAGAACAGAGCACTAGAGGAGAGGATCAGACTGCTGGAGGAGAGGGAGAGGGGGATGGAGGAGAGGATCAGACTGCTGGAGGAGAGGTGGAGGGGGATGGCATGTGACAGAGAACAACCCACTAGGGAGGTGGCCATCCCCACAGAGACGCCAGCAGAACAGCCCACCTCAGCACCCGACAAAAGTCTCAACACCACAGCAGAACAGTCCACACCAGACCCTGACCATAGAGTCGACATCACAGCAGAACAGTCCACACCAGACCCTGACCATAGAGTCGACATCACAGCAGAACAGACAAAAGAAAAACCCCAAGCCCAGCAGCTCTCACTCCCTCTGAGCACCCCCCCCTGTCAGCCACCCTGATAGCCCTCCTGACAACCCCCCCACACCCACTGAGGACAAACAAGACACAGATTGTCCTCCTTATGGACTCAAATGGGAAATATATAGAAGAAAAAAAACTTTTTCCCAAACACAGTGTGTCTAAACTCTGGTGTCCAAACACCCAGCGCGCCCTAGACCTTCTGTCTGAGGACAAACTAGGCTCACCCAGCCACATAATAATACACACAGGCACAAACGACCTGAGAGCACAGCAGGAAAGGGTGGCCACAGCACTGAAGGGAGTGATTGAAAAAGCTTCTTCTACTTTCCCCAACGCACAAGTGGTTATCTCCACCCTGCTACCACGAAAAGACTTCCACCCTGCTACAATACAGCGGGTAAACGCAAGCATTTCCCGTGACTGTGCCTCAAAACCAAATGTCTTTCTGGCCCACCACTCCACCCTGGACCTGAACAGCCTCTATGACCAGGTCCACCTCTACAAGGCAGCAGTGCCCACCTTTGCCCGGACTCTAAAGGACATCGCTCTCAAACGCAGCCCCAACACTTCACACAGGAGCAACAGATCAATAGACACCCCACCCAGACCAGCGAGACACCCTCCAAGACCTTCAGGACCCCCCCCCTGGACCTACACATAGAGGACCCACGCCAAGAGGACTTACATCCAGACCACAGCACCCCCAGACACATCCACACCCCCACCCCAACCAATCAACACCCCCCCACATCAACCATGCCCACACCCAATTTAGGCCCCCTCAGATCAGACCTATGCCACTCCTGCCCACCCCATGCACCCCACCCCCGCAAAGAGGGCATCAACATGGAAGTCACACATACGCCCAGGTAGTGAGCGGGCAAACAGGCCCAACCCCCACTCTTACACTCGCCCAAGCCAACGGCATGTACCAGATGCTCAGCAGGCTCTGCTCACACTTACTGGCCTGAGGCCAAACCACGACCAACAACATTGGACACTTTATGGAACATAAAGCCTTCACTATATCATCCTGGAATATCCAAGGCCTGAGGTCATCTGCCTTTGGCCTAAAGAGCAGGAACCCGGACTTCACCAAAGAAATCGGTAATGCAGACATTGTCATCCTGCAAGAAACATGGTATAGAGGAGACGGACCCACTGGTTGCCCTCTAGGTTACAGAGAGCTGGTAGTCCCATCCACCAAACTACCAGGTGTGAAACAGGGAAGGGACTCAGGGGGAATGCTAATTTGGTATAGAGCAGACCTAACTCACTCCATTAAATTAATCAAAACAGGAACATTTTACATTTGGCTAGAAATTCAAAAGGAAATTATCTTAACAGAGAAAAATGTCCTCCTGTGTGCTACCTATATCCCCCCACTAGAATCCCCATACTTTAATGAAGACAGCTTCTCCATCCTGGAGGGGGAAATCAATCATTTCCAGGCCCAGGGACATGTATTAGTCTGTGGCGACCTAAATGCCAGAACTGGACACGAACCTGACACCCTCAGCACACAGGGGGACAAACACCTGCCTGCAGGTGACAGCATTCCCTCCCCCATATGCCCCCCTAGGCACAACTATGACAACATAACCAACAAAAACGGGTCACAACTCCTGCAGCTCTGTCGCACGCTGGGTATGTACATAGTCAATGGTAGGCTTCGAGGGGACTCCTATGGTAGGTACACCTATAGCTCATCTCTTGGCAGTAGCACTGTAGACTACTTTATCACTGACCTCAACCCAGAGTCTCTCAGAGCGTTCACAGTCAGCCCACTGACACCCCTATCAGATCACAGCAAAATTACAGTCTACTTGAACAGAGCAATACTCAATCATGAGGCATCAAAGCCAAAGGAACTGAGTAACATTAAGAAATGCTATAGATGGAAGGAATGCAGTTTGGAAACCTACCAAAAAACAATTAGGCAACAGCAAATCCAATCCCTTTTAGACAACTTCCTGGGTAAAACGTTCCACTGCAATAGTGAAGGTGTAAACTTGGCAGTAGAAAATCTTAACAGTATATTTGACCTCTCAGCTTCCCTATCAAATCTCAAAATCTCAAATAGAAAACCGAAGAAAATGAACAACAATGACAAATGGTTTGATGAAGAATGCAAAAATCTAAGAAATAAATTGAGAAACCTGTCCAACCAAAAACATAGAGACCCGGAAAACCTGAGTCTACGCCTTCACTATGGTGAATCACTAAAACAATACAGAAATACACTACGGAAAAAGAAGGAACAGCATGTCAGAAATCAGCTCAATGTAATTGAAGAATCCATAGACTCTAACCAATTCTGGGAAAATTGGAAAACACTAAACAAACAACAACACGAAGAATTATCTATCCAAAATGGAGATGTATGGGTAAACCACTTCTCCAATCTTTTTGGCTCTATAACAAAGAATAAAGAGCAAAAACATAAACATGATCAAATACAAATCCTAGAATCAACTATTAAAGACTACCAGAACCCACTGGATTCTCCAATTACCTTGAATGAGTTACAGGACAAAATAAAAACCCTCCAACCCAAAAAGGCCTGTGGTGTTGATGGTATCCTTAATGAAATGATCAAATATACAGACAACAAATTCCAATTGGCTATACTAAAACTCTTTAACATCGTCCTTAGCTCTGGCATCTTCCCCAATATTTGGAACCAAGGACTGATCACCCCAATCCACAAAAGTGGAGACAAATTTGACCCCAATAACTACCGTGGAATATGCGTCAACAGTAACCTTGGTAAAATACTCTGCATTATCATTAACAGCAGACTCGTACATTTCCTCAATGAACACAATGTACTGAGCAAATGTCAAATTGGCTTTTTACCAAATTACCGTACAACAGACCATGTATTCACCCTACACACCCTAATTGACAACCAAACAAACCAAAACAAAGGCAAAGTCTTCTCATGCTTTGTTGATTTCAAAAAAGCCTTCGACTCAATTTGGCATGAGGGTCTGCTATACAAATTGATGGAAAGTGGTGTTGGGGGTAAAACATACGACATTATAAAATCCATGTACACAAACAACAAGTGTGCGGTTAAAATTGGCAAAAAAACACACACATTTCTTCACACAGGGTCGTGGGGTGAGACAGGGATGCAGCTTAAGCCCCACCCTCTTCAACATATATATCAACGAATTGGCGCGGGCACTAGAACAGTCTGCAGCACCCGGTCTCACCCTACTAGAATCCGAAGTCAAATGTCTACTGTTTGCTGATGATCTGGTGCTTCTGTCACCAACCAAGGAGGGCCTACAGCAGCACCTAGATCTTCTGCACAGATTCTGTCAGACCTGGGCCCTGACAGTAAATCTCAGTAAGACCAAAATAATGGTGTTCCAAAAAAGGTCCAGTCGCCAGGACCACAAATTCCATCTAGACACCGTTGCCCTAGAGCACACAAAAAACTATACATACCTCGGCCTAAACATCAGCACCACAGGTAACTTCCACAAAGCTGTGAACGATCTGAGAGACAAGGCAAGAAGGGCATTCTATGCCATCAAAAGGAACATAAATTTCAACATACCAATTAGGATCTGGCTTGAATCAGTCATAGAGCCCATTGCCCTTTATGGTTGTGAGGTCTGGGGTCCGCTCACCAACCAAGATTTCACAAAATGGGGCAAACACCAAATTGAGACTCTGCATGCAGAATTCTGCAAAAATATCCTCCGTGTACAACGTAGAACACCAAATAATGCATGCAGAGCAGAATTAGGCCGATACCCACTAATTATCAAAATCCAGAAAAGAGCCGTTAAATTCTACAACCACCTAAAAGGAAGCGATTCCCAAACCTTCCATAACAAAGCCATCACCCACAGAGAGATGAACCTGGAGAAGAGTCCCCTAAGCAAGCTGGTCCTAGGGCTCTGTTCACAAACACAAACACACCCCACAGAGCCCCAGGACAACAGCACAATTAGACCCAACCAAATCATGAGAAAACAAAAAGATAATTACTTGACACATTGGAAAGAATTAACAAAAAAACAGAGCAAACTAGAATGCTATTTGGCCCTAAACAGAGAGTACACAGTGGCAGAATACCTGACCACTGTGACTGACCCAAACTTAAGGAAAGCTTTGACTATGTACAGACTCAGTGAGCATAGCCTTGCTATTGAGAAAGGCCGCCGTAGGCAGACCTGGCTCTCAAGAGAAGACAGGTTATGTGCACACTGCCCACAAAATGAGGTGGAAACTGAGCTGCACTTCCTAACCTCCTGCCCAATGTATGACCATATTAGAGACACATATTTCCCTCAGATTACACAGATCCACAAAGAATTCGAAAACAAATCCAATTTTGATAAACTCCCATATCTACTGGGTGAAATTCCACAGTGTGCCATCACAGCAGCAAGATTTGTGACCTGTTGCCACAAGAAAAGGGCAACCAGTGAAGAACAAACACCATTGTAAATACAACCCATATTTATGCTTATTTATTTTAACTTGTGTGCTTTAACTTCTTATGGCTGCAAGGCAAAGTGTTGAGTAGCCAGTGAAATCGTGCCCATTTCAAACGGCCTCCTACTCAAATCTTGCTTCTACAATATGAATATTATTATTCTTTTTGGATAGAAAACACTTTCTAGTTTCTAAAACAGTTGGAATTATTTCTCTGAGTGAAACACAAGTCCTTCTGCAGCACTTTTCCTGACCAGGAAGTGAAATGTCAGAAATCTATGCTCTTTTCAATCTGATGCCTATACATGGTCTTAACACCTACGAGTCTGCTGACAGTCTATACGCCTTCCTATTGGTGTAAAGAGGATGTCAGAGAAGAATTTTTTTTGCTCCTCTTGGTCTGTGGTGGAAAAAAACCTATTTCTTTGACCTGAGCGCCAACTTCCGGTATTCTGAAGGAAGTGGGATGGACTTCTGTTTTGCCTTCCTAACGAACGGCTAACGTCTCCGGCTCGAATTTTTTTGGATATATGTGACCATATCATCGTAATGTATGTTTTTTCAATATAGTTTAATCAGATTATTGAAACTTTATTCGGGAGTTTTGCCGTGTTCCGTCGTATGACTGTGTTTACGTTGGGCCACGGCTACTGGAAATGGTAAATTAACAGGGATATTTCTCATTCTGAAACGAAACAACGACTCATCTGGACAGAGGACGCCTGTTTCAACATTCTGATGAAAGATCAGCCAAAGTAAGACTCATTTTATGATGTTATTTCATATATCTGTCGTGCATGTGAACGGGTCGTGGGCGCCCAAATGTGTCTCTCTATTGTGGCTACGCTAATATAGCGATACATTTTGTTTTCGCTGTAAAACATTTAATAAATCGGAAATATTGTTTGGAATCACAAGTTGCCTATCTTTCAATTGCTGCAAACTATATATTTTTCGGAAATGTTTTATGATGAGTAATAAGCTATTTGACGTTGGTGTCTGTAAATATTATGGCTGCTTTCGGTGCACTTTCTGATTTGTAGCTGAAATGTAAAATATGATTTATACCTGAAATATGCAAATTTTTCGAAAAAAAATATGCTATACAATAAATATGTTATCAGACTGTCATCTGATGAATTTGTTTCTTGGTTAGTGGCTATTTATATCTTTATTTGGTCGAATTTGTGATAGCACCTGATGGAGTAAGAAACTGATGCAGTTAGAAAAGTGGTGTCATTTGCTAACGTGGTTAGCTAATAGATTTACATATTTTGTCTTCCCTGTAAAACATTTTAAAAATCGGACATGTTGGTTTGATTCACAAGAAGTTTATCTTTCATCTGGTGTCTTGGACTTGTTAATGTGTGAAAGTTAAATATTTTTAAAAACTAGCTTTTGAATGTCGCGCCCTGCACTTTGAGCTGGATGTTGTCATAGTGTGGGCGGTGTCGGGCTTGCAGCCCAAACAGGTTAACCATTTGTACATTGTTACAACACTGTATATATATAATATGACATTTGTAATGTCTTTATTGTTTTGAAACTTCTGTATGTGTAATGTTTACTGTTAATTTGTATTGTTTGTTTCACTTTTGTGTATTGTCTACCTCACTTGCTTTGGCAATGTTAACACATGTTTCCCATGCCAATAAAGCCCCTTGAATTGAATTGAATTGAGAGAGAGAGGGAGAGAGAGAGAGAGAGAGAGAGAGAGAGAGACACGGAGAGAGAGACAGAGAGAGAGACAGAGACAGAGAGAGAGACAGAGACAGAGAGAGAGACAGAGACAGAGACAGAGACAGAGACAGAGACAGAGACAGAGACAGAGACAGAGACAGAGAGAGAGTTGGGTTGGCAGCGCACTACATTGCTGCCTGCCATAAGTTGAGGGACAGTGTCTGACAGACCAATCAACCTGCACATGTACTCTACTGTATGCTTATTGTTATGGTTGAATGTATGGTTATTTTGACCCTTGGTTATTGTTGTTACTGTTGTCCCGTTGACAATTTTGATTCTCATTTTTATTAATTTTTATATTATAATATCCAAAATAAGCTTTGGCAATATGTACATTGTTACGTCATGCCAATAAAGCGAATTGAATTGAGAGAGAGAGAGACGGAGAGAGAGAGAGAGAGAGACAGAGACAGAGACACAGAGAGAGAGAGAGAGAGACAGAGACACGGAGAGAGAGAGACAGAGACACGGAGAGAGAGAGACAGAGACACGGAGAGAGAGAGAGACAGAGACACGGAGAGAGAGAGAGACAGAAACACGGAGAGAGAGAGGGACAGAGACACGGAGAGAGAGAGACAGAGACATGGAGAGAGAGACAGAGACACGGAGAGAGAGACAGAGACACGGAGAGAGAGAGAGAGAGAGACAGAGACACGGAGAGTGACACAGACACGGAGAGAGAGACAGAGACACGGAGAGAGAGACAGAGACACGGAGAGAGAGAGAGAAACACGGAGAGAGAGAGAGAGAGAGACAGAAACACGGAGAGAGAGACAGAGACACGGAGAGAGAGACAGAAACACGGAGAGAGGGACAGAGACACGGAGAGAGAGACAGAGACATGGAGAGAGAGACAGAGACACGGAGAGAGAGACAGAAACACGGAGAGAGAGAGAGAGACAGAAACACGGAGAGAGACACAGAGACACGGAGAGAGAGACAGAGACACGGAGAGAGAGCGAGAGACACGGAGAGAGAGACAGAGACACGGAGAGAGAGAGAGAGAGAGACAGAGACACGGAGAGAGAGACAGAGACACAGAGAGAGAGAGAGAGAGAGAACATCAACAATATAATCAGGCAAACCGCAAAAGAAGAACTGAAATGTATCAAAAACAAACCAAAAAAGACCACAGATGACAATTTGTTTGATAGAATTGTATCAAACCAAAAGCAAAGAGACACAAATAGCGGTGAAATAAGCCTTAATTTCTGTGAGACTTTAAAACTCTATTAACATACTCAGAATCAAAAAAGCACAGTACAACAGCAAGCAGCTGACACTAATTGAGGAGTCCACAAAATTTTACAACCCCCCCCAAAAATTGAAACTAAAGGAAATAGCGATACCAAACAGTGCCATTTTAAAACACTCTACAACACAATGCCAAATTGTTAAGAAGTTGAATGGATTAGAACAAGCTATAAAAGACTATCAAAATCCGTTGGACTCCCCAATTACTGACCAGGAGCTCTATAAGAAACTTCAGGCCCGCAAATTTAAAAAAGAAAGCATTTAGGATGATGGCATCCTAAATGAAGTGGTCAAATTCACTCGTGCAAAATGTCAAATGTGTCACGACTCCCACCGAAGGTGGCTCCCCTGCCTGTTCGGGCGGTGCTCGGCAGTCGTCGTCGCCGGTCTACTAGCCGCCACCGATCCCTTTTTCCTTTTCTGTTAGTTTTGTCTTATTAGTTGCACCTGTTCCTTTTTGTTTCTTGATTTTTGGTCTATTTAAGCCTGTTAGGCCCGCTTAGGTTTGTGGGCGATTATATGTGTTCCCTGTCGGTTGTGGATGTGTTTTCGTTTGTTCTCCGGATCGTTTGTCCTGTGTTTGGGCTGGTCAGTG
The DNA here is from genome assembly GCF_016432855.1 of Salvelinus namaycush. NCBI lineage: Eukaryota > Metazoa > Chordata > Actinopteri > Salmoniformes > Salmonidae > Salvelinus > Salvelinus namaycush. Next base: position 4,263,470 of record NC_052312.1, on the reverse strand, counting down.
TCTATGCGCCCTGTGTTTGGGCTGGTCAGTGTTTATGCTCCCTGTTTTTTGCGTGCCCGTTTTGTGCCGGAGAAAATAAACTAATATCACTGAACCCTGCTCTCTGCGCCTGACTCCTACCCACCACTCCTAGTAAACCGTGACAAAATGGCTATATTAAAATTGTTTAATTTGATCCAGAGTGTACATTAGGTTATTTACCTGACATTTGAAATCAAGGACTCATAACCCCAATCTTTAACCTGTTTGGGCTGCAAGGGGCAGTATTGAGTAGCCAGATAAAAGGTGCCCATTTCAAACGGCCTCGTACTCAATTCTTGCTCGTACAATATGCATATTATTATTACTATTGGATAGAAAACACTCTCTAGTTTCTAAAACCGTTTGAATTATTTCTCTGAGTGAAACAGAAGTCATTCTGCAGCACACTTCCTGACCAGGAAGTGGAAAGTCTGAAACCGAGGCTCTCTTCTACTTCCTGCCTATAAATGGTCATGAGATCTATTAGTATACATGCACGTCATACACCTTCCCCTGGATGTCAAGAGGCTGTGAGAGAAAAAATGAGGTGATTATCTTGGTCTGAGATGGAACACATCATCTTGGAATGACGTGTCCCCCATTTTCGGTACTCTGAAGAGCGCGACGTGGACAGTGGGATTGCCTTCTCTTTAGCTGCCGTAATAGGCGAGTACTATCTCCGGCTTTGATTTTATTTGATACATGTCACCATATCATCGTAAAGTATGTTTTTTCAATATAGTTTCATCAGATTATTGACAAATTTTCGGGAGTTTTGCCGTGTTCCGTTCTCTTCCGTTTGTTGACATGGAGAGATTCGCGCTATTTGGCTAGTGTGCATGCTAATCGAAGAGGGAAAGTTGCCGTTCTAAATCCAAACAACGACTGTTCTGGACAAAGGACACCTTGTCCAACATTCTGACGAAAGATCACCTAAAGTAAGAAACATTTTATGTTGCTATTTCATATATCTGTCGTGCATGTGAACTGGTCGTCGGCGCCAAAGTGTTTCTGGCTATTGTGGCTACGCTAATATAACGCTACATTTTGTTTTCGCTGTAAAACACTTATTAAATCGGAAATATTGTCTGGAATCACAAGATGCCTGTCTTTCATTTGCTGTACACTATGTATTTTTCAGAAATGTTTTATGATGAGTAATTAGGTATTTGACGTTGGTGTCTGTAAATATTATGGCTGCTTTCGGTGCAATTTCTGATTGTAGCTGCAATGTAAACTATGATTTATACCTGAAATATGCACATTTTTCGAACAAAACATATGCTATACAATAAATATGTTATCAGACTGTCATCTGATGAAGTTGTTTCTTGGTTAGTGGCTATTTATATCTTTATTTGGTCGAATTTGTGATAGCTACTGATGGAGTAAAAAACTGGTGGAGTAAAAAAAGTGGTGTCTTTTGCTAACGTGGTTAGCTAATAGATTTACATATTGTGTCTTCCCTGTAAAAAAAAATTAAAATCGGACATGTTGGCTGGATTCACAAGATGTGTACCTTTCATATGCTGTATTGGACTTGTTAATGTGTGAAAGTTAAATATTAAAAAAATATATATTTTGAATTTCGCGCCCTGCACTTTGAGCTGGCTGTTGTCATAAGTGTACCGACGCCGGGCTGCAGCCATAAGAAGTTAAGAACGGAGACAAATTTGACCCTAACAATTACAGAGGCATTTGTGTGAACAGTAACCTGGGGAAGGTTTTCTGTAGTATTATACATGTAAGAGTTATAAACTTCCTTAATAAGCACAATGTCTTGAGTGTAATTGGTCCTATGTGTGGCTGGTGTAGAGAGTCAGGCGCAGGACAGCAGATTTGAGTAATCAACGTACTTTTACTCAAAATGTCAAATATACCAAGTAACAAATACTCGCACAACATGACAAACCGAAAATACAATAAACAATCACTCACAAAAAATCATGGGGGAACAGAGGGTTAAATAATGAACAAGTAATTGTGGGATTGAAATCAGGTGTGTAAAACAAAGACAAAACAAATGGAAAATGAAAAGTGGATCGGCGGTGGCTAGAAGGCCGGTGACGTCGAACGCCGAACGCCGCCCGAACAAGGAGAGGGACCGACTTCGGCGGAAGTCGTGACATTGAGTTATAGCCAAATTTGATTTATACCAAAACATTGCATGACTGATCATATTTACACCCTACACACCCTGATAGATAAACATGTCCACCAAAATTATACGAAAATGTAAGCTTGCTTTATCGACTTCCAAAAAAGCATTTGATTCTATTTGTCATACAGGACTGTTCTACAAAGTTATTGAAAGTGGTGTAGGGGGTAAAACATATGACATAATTAATGTCTGGCAATACGTGCAGCATCAACACTTGCAAGAAATTAACATAATTCTTTCATCAGAGGCAGGGTTGCAATCGGAGCCCTGCACTCTTCATTATTTACATCAAGGAATTTGGCACTACTCTAGAAAAATCCTCAGCCCCTGAAAAATCCTCAGTTAGTTTCCACAATTCAAAAACGAAATGCCTAGTCTTGGCAGATGACCTGTGCCTGATGTCACCCACAGCACATGCCCTACCGCAGTCTCTGGACCTGCTAGAGCAGTACTGCCAGACCTGGGCCCTGGCAGTTAACCCCAAAAATAAAGAAAATTTAAAATTTCCAGAGAAGATCCAGATCTCCGGGAATTAGACCAAAGTTCTCAATTGGTACAACATATATAAAGTACTGCACACAGTACAATTACTTAGGTTTGAAAATAAGCTCAACTGGACACCTTAATGAGGCAGTGAATGAACACTATTTGCTGACTGCTACTAAGAGGGGAATGTAAGCAACTTAATTTTCCACACAGACCATCCCCTGGCATGGCACAGTGCTATAAGAGCACATTACCCCTTTGTCATGAGAGAGGGTATTGGCCCAGGGTGGAAATTCTGAATACTAGACATTGAGGAAATTGAAACAAACTCTGTCAACATGTACAAGCCCGGAACAGTAATGGTGCAGGGCATCCTCATGCAGTTCCAGCAGGATTTTTACGGGATCAAAGGGAGCACAGCAGGAAAAGCTCTTTCTCTGTGATGACTCCCCCATCCTGAGTGAGTCTGATCACACCTCTTCAAACTGTCATGCAGACGAGGATAGTCACCCCCCCAGCACTGAACACACCCAGGTCCCACAACTGCACTGCTCCACATCACTGAGAGGGATACATTCACAGAGCTGTATACAGACATGGTGGAGCTCAGAGAGCTAGTCCACACAATCCAGACAGAACAAACCCACAAAACAGACCAGCACAACAACATCCCCCCAACAAGACCCGGAGGGCAGAAGGTGGAGCTGGATGGCTGTCTGAGAGAGCTGGCTGCTCTACAGACTGAGGTAAGATAATTTAGAGGCACACATGGCACTGAAGGAGGAGGTCAGAAACCTGAGGTGTGACAGAGAGCAGTACACTCCCGCAGAGCAGTCATCTCCCCTCAGACCCAGACCACAACCTCAACCCCACAATGGGACAGACAACACATGACCCACAAACCCAAACAGACCCCACCCCCTCCTAACAGAATGGAAAATACATTCAAGAGGATAAACTTCTTCACAAACACAAAGTGGCTAAACTCTGGTGCCCAAACACTAGGCATACCCTGGAGCTGTTGTCAGAGGACAGACTAGGGTCCCCCAGCCACATCATAAATCACATCGCCCGAGGGTCCAGCAGGAAAGGGTGGCTACAGCACTCAAGGGAGTGATTGAAAAAGCTTCTTATACTTTCCTCAACGCACAAGTGGTTATCTCCACCCTGTTACCACGAAAAGACGTTCACCCTGCCACCATACAGCGGGTGATTCCAATCATTTTGCGAAACTGCCTCAAAACCTAATGTCTACCTGGCCCACCACTCCACCCTGGACTTGAACAGCCTTTACGACCAGGTCCACCTCTACAAGGCAGCAATCCTGACTTTTGCCAGGACCCTGAAGGACGTCACCCTCAACCGTAGCCCCAGCACCTCGCACAGGAGCAACAGAGCAACGGACACCCCATCCAGACCAGCGAGACACTCTCCTAGACCTGCAAGACCCCCTCCTGAAAGACTTGCACCGAGAGAACCCACGACAAGAGGACCTACACCCAGACCACAGCATCACCAGCCACCACCCAACCAGCTAAGACCAGTCCAAGCAAACCCTGGCTACACACTATGTAGGCCCCCCATAAACCGCTTCTGCCCACCAATTCCCTGCCCCTGTGACAAGGACCTCAACATGACAGCAACAGGCCCAAACCCCACTATTACACCCCACCCTGCAACCTAAGAGGTATTTATGAGATGCTCAACATGCTCTGCTCACACCTACTGTAATGGTTCGGGCCTAAACCACACCAAAACAACACTAGACACTATGGAACATAAAGCTTTCACTATCTCATCTTGTAATATACAAGGTCTGAGGTCATCTGCCTTTGCCTAAAGAACAGGAACCCAGACTTCATCAAATAAATTGGAAATACAGACATTGTCATCCTACAAGAAACATGATATAGAGGAGTTGGACCCACTGGTTTCCCTCTAGGTGACAGAGAGCTGGTAGTCCCATCCACCAAACTACCATGTGTGAAACAGGGAAGAGAGTCAGGGTATATTCTAATTTGGTATAGAGCAGACCTAACCCACTCTATTAAATTAATCAAAACAGGAACATTTTATATTTAGCTATAAATTATTAAGGAAATTATCTCAACAGAGAACAATGTCCACATGTGTGCTACCTGTATCCCCCTATAGAATCCCCATACTTTAACGATGACAACTTCTCCATCCTAGAGGGGGAGATCTAGGCTCAGGGACATGTACTAGTCTGTGGTGACCTAAATGCCAGAACTGGACAAGAACCTGTCACCCTCAGCACACAGGGTGACAAACACCTACCTGGAGGTGACAGCATACCCTCCCTAGTCAGTCCATTGACACCCCTATCAGATCAAAGCAAAATCACACTCTATTTCAACAGAGCTGTGCTCAATCATGAGGCATCAAAGCCAAAGGAACTAAATAATATTAAGAAATGCTATAGATGGAATGAAAGTCGTGTGGAAATCTACCAAAAATAATTAGGCAACAACATATTCAATCCCTTCTAGGCAATTTCCTGAACAAAATGTTTTAATGTAATAGTGAAGGTGTAAACTTGGCAGTATAAAACCTAAACAGTATATTTGACCTCTCAGCTTCCCTATCAAATCTAAAAATGTAAGGTAGAAAATCAAAGAAAATTTACAACAATGACAAATGGTTTGATGAAGAATGCAAAAACCCAAGAAAGAAATTGAGAAACCTGTCCAACGAAAAACAGAGACACAGAAAACCTGAGCCTAAACCTTCATTATGGTGAATCACTAAAACAATACAGAAATACACAATGGAAAAAGAAGGAACAGCACGTCAGAAATCAGCTCAATGTAATTGAAGAATCCATAAAATCTAACCACTTCTGGAAAAATTGGAAAACTCTAAACAAACAACAACATGAAGAGTTATCAAGCCCAAATGGAGATGATCCAAAATGGATAAACCACTTCTCCAATATTTTTGGCTCTATAACAAAGAGCAAACAGCAAAAAAATGATCAAATACAAATCTTAGAATTGACTATTAAAACCACTTTGGGAAAGGCGTACCGCTAGTGCCTGGCCTCAACAACATCCGGTGAAATTGCAGAGCGCGAAATTCAAAAATACAAAATTTGTAAAATTAAACATTCATGAAAATACAAGTGTTATACATCGGTTAAAAGCTTAACTTCTTGTTAATCCAGCCACTTTGTCTGATTTCAAAAAGGCTTTATGGCGAAAGCATACAATGCGATTATCTGAGGACAGCACCCCGCATACAAAAGCATTAAAAACATTTTCCAACCAAGCAGATGCATCACGAAAGTCAGAAATAGCGATAAAATAAATAATTATGTTTGCAATCCAAAGGGTCCTAGCTACATCACAAATGGTCATTTGTTCAAAAAAGTCCTTCTTTATATTCCCAAAAAGTTTTGTTGGCGCGCTTGACTCAGTAATCCACCGGTTTCCCTCGTTCAAAATGCATACAAATGAATCCCGTGAGTTACCAATAAAATTCTTCCAAACAAGTCAAACAATTTTCCGAATCAATCCTCGGGTACCCTAATATGTAAATAAACTATACAATTTAATTAAGAAGGGGAATAGTATATTCATTACCGGAGATAAATAACCAAGTGCGCACACTTACCGGAACGCGATACAATTACTACAGCCAAAATGTAGCCACTTACAAAAACTACAAAATTCTAGATCATTTTTCAAAAAACAAGCCTGAAATACTTTCTAAAGACTGTTGATATCTAGTGGAAGCTCTAGGAACTGCAATCTGGGAGGTATTCCTTTTATATTCCCATTGACAGCCATAGTAATCAAGGGTGAGCTGAAAAAAAAAACATCTGGATGGATTGTCCTCAGGTTTTTGCCTGCCATATCAGTTCTGTTATACTCACAGACATTATTTTAACAGTTTTGGAAACTTTAGAGTGTTTTCGAGTGTTTTCTATCCAATACTACTATTATATGCATAGCCTGGCTTCTAGGCCTGAGTAACAGGCAGTTTACTTTGGGCACCTCATTCATACAAACTTCCGAATACTGCCCCCTATAGACTACCAGAACCCACTGTATTCTCCAAATACATTGAATGAACTACAGGACAAAACGCATGGCACTTGCGGAGGGCTGGCATATAGCGCACCGGGCTATGAGCGCGCCCTGGAGACACTGTGCGCTTTACCGTATAACACGGTGCCTGACCAGTACCACGCTGCTTCCTGTAAGCACGGGGAGTTGGCTCAGGTCTATAGCCTGACTCCGCCAATCTCCCCAAAAATTGGGGGGGCTGCCTCTTGTGCCTGCTTCGCTCACTTGCCTCATATCGCCGCCACTCAGCTTTAGCTGCCTCCAGTTCCTTTTTCGGGCGGCGATATTCCCCAGCCTGTCTTCAGGGTCCCTTTCCGTCCAGTATCTCCTCCCATGTCCAGGAGTCCTGAACCCTCTGCTCCTTCATACAACGCTGCTTGGTCCCTTGGTGGTGGGTAGTTCTGTAACGGTCATCGCTGCATGAAGAAGGATCGGACCAAAGCGCATCGTGGTAAGTGTTCATGATTTATATTTACACTGAACACTAGATCAAAATAACAAAGTGAGAAACGAAACCGAAACAGTCCTGTCAGGTGCTGAACACTAAACAATAAACAACTACCCACAAAACACAGGTGGGAAAAATGCTACCTAAGTATGGTTCCCAATCAGAGACAACGATAGACAGCTGTCCCTGATTGAGAACCATACCCGGCCAAAACAAAGAAATACCAAAACATAGAAAAATTAACTTAGAATACCCACCCAAATCACACCCTGACCAAACCAAAGTAGAGACATAAAAAGCTCTCTAAGGTCAGGGCCTGACACTATGTGCACACTGCCCACAAAATCAGGTGGAAACTGAGCTGCACTTCCTAACCTCCTGCCAAATGTATGACCCTATTAGAGACACATATTTCCCTCAGATTACACAGATCCACAAAGAATTCTGTTAGATTTTGGGTTAAACTTTGGAACATTGTTATACTCAGCAGTATAGTATCTGTGGAGTAACAGAGACTGTTTTATAAATATATAAGTTCATGGTTATCTATAGAAGCCAGATGGCTTTGGAATGTGCTGGGTGGACGGGAGGAAGTCACAGTCACAATTTAAAAACAAATCCAGTTTTGATAAACTCCCATATCTATTGGGTGAAATACCACAGTGTGCCATCACAGCAGCAAGATCTGCGACCTTTTGCCACAAGAAAAGGGCAACCAGTGAAGAACAAACACCATTGTAAATACAACCCATATTTATGTTTATTTATTTTCCCTTTTGCACTTGAACTATTTGCACATCGTTACAACACCCTATATCGACATAATATGACATTTGAAATGTCTTTATTCTTTTTAAATTTATGTGAGTGTAATGTTTACTTTAGATTTTATTGGATATTTCACTTTCGTTTATTATCTGCTTCACTTGCTTTGGCAATGTTAACATATGTTTCCCATGCCAATAAAGCCCTTAAATTTTATTTAATTGAAATTGAGAGAGAGACACAGAGAGAGAGAGACACGGAGAGAGAAAGAGAAGACACGGAGAGAGAGACACACACACACACACACATACATATATATAGAGGACTTCATTGTAACACATGTCATTATTGTCTCCCATTCTCATACATACATTCTTCATTTGAGTAGCTTTACAGGAATGAAATTAGGGATTATCCTGTCTCTCTCCCTCACTGCCCCACATTTTCTTCTTCTAACACCCCATCTCTCTCCATCTCTCCATCTCTGATCTCTCCACCTCTCCATCTCTGATCTCTCCATCTCTCCATCTCTGACCTCTCCATCTCTCCATCTCTCATCTCAACTCACACAATCTGTCCTCTGTTCACCAAAGAACTGCCGGGA
>NC_052312.1:4234897-4249897 GCF_016432855.1 Salvelinus namaycush | reverse complement strand
TCATGAAATCCCACCCCCACACAACACTCCATGGCCCTGGGTGAGCCAGTCCTAATCCAGCCCTATGGCTGTTGTCTGTCACTGTGCGACTGTAGCCTCTACATATCGCAGCTAGACACGTACACACACACACGGTCACAGACACACACACACACACACACACACACCGTCACAGACACACACACACACACACACACACACACACACACACACACACACACACACACACACACACACACACACACACACACACACACACACACACACACACACAGCCACAGACACACACACACACACACAGACACAAACACACACACTCAGAGACACACACACACACACACACACACACACACACACACACAGACACAGACACAGACACAGACACAAACACACACACTCAGAGACACACACACACACACACACACACACACACACACACACACACTCAGAGACACACACACACACACACACACACAGACACATACACACACACTCAGAGACACACACACACACACACACACACACTGAGAGAGAGGAGTCATCCCTCCAACACCGCAGGCCTTCTGGACGACTGGCCTCGAATTACGGCCAACCAGAGCAGGCCAAACACTGCCTCAGTCCACCACCCACCCCTCCCTCCATCCCTCCATATATCCCCCTCTCTGAGTCTCGTCCCCCTTGGTCATTTCAATGAGATGTCTAGCCATGTGTTGCAAATGGGATAAACTGCAGTGGTGTGTGATGCATGCACTGGTGGGTCGGAGCGTTCTGCCGGCCGGCCGGGAGTGAGGGGGAGGAGGGAGGGTTGTGTCTGTGTGTGTGTCACTGTGTGTGTGTGTGTGTGTGTGTGTGTGTGTGTGTGTGTGTGTGTGTGTCTGTGTGTGTGTGTGTGTGTGTGTGTGTGTGTGTGTGTGTGTGTGTGTGTGTGTGTGTGTGTGTGTGTGTGTGTGTGTGTGTGTGTGCATAGTTAGTACATGGGCGTTTGGAGAAGTGTGTGTTTAACGATGTGTGTGCTCCGTATGAGTTTCACTTAACTTGTGAGGGGCTGTTTATCATGCTAACTGACCACCCTTGGCAGGCTGAAGGGGTGACAGTGACCACCGTGCACGGTGCTGCGAAGTCCTGTGGATCCTTGCCTTGGAAGCACATGGGTGCTTCCTCCTGGGCCATATTGAATGGCTGCCTGCCACATGTAGGGAGTTTAGTACTGGAGGTCATGGATCCGCTTGTTCCCGTCACCAAAACAGTCTCCAAGGACATTAGGATGGACACGCACGCACACACACACACACGCACGCACACACACACACACACACACGCACGCACGCACGCACGCACACGCACACACACACACGCACGCACGCACGCCCGCACACACACACACACACACACACACACTCAGTTAGACATATAACATCTTTCTATGATCCCTCGACTAAACTTGACTGTTTGCCACTGTACACAAAGTATGGCCAGAATACACAGACACAAAATCCAGACCCGTCTAACTAACATTACAGGAGCCCTGGGGGCTTTCAGCAGATTTAAGCAGTAAGGCCCGGTGGGGTGTGATATATGACCACTATACAATGGCTTAGGGCTGTTCTTTGGCACAACGAAATGCGGAGTGCCTGGATACATCCCTTAGCCGTGGTATACTGGCCATATACCACAACCCCCCCCCAGGTGCCTAATTGTTATTATAAACTGGTTACCAACTCCTTAGAACAGTAAACAGGTAGTTTTATGTCACACCCCTGTCAAACAGCACCCAGTAGTCAAACTAACCCGTTTTTAGTCTCAGATAAAAAAACGTATGTGGTTCTATTAAATACCTGACTATATTAAATACCTGACTGTATTAAATACCTGACTGTATTAAACACCTGACTATATTAAATACCTGACTATATTAAATACCTGACTATATTAAATACCTGACTGTATTAAACACCTGACTATATTAAATACCTGACTGTATTAAATACCTGACTGTATTAAATACCTGACTGTATTAAACACCTGACTATATTAAATACCTGACTGTATTAAATACCTGACTGTATTAAATACCTGACTGTATTAAACACCTGACTATATTAAATACCTGACTGAATCAAATACCTGACTGTATTAAATACCTGACTATATTAAATACCTGACTGTATTAAATACCTGACTATATTAAATACCTGACTGTATTAAATACCTGACTGTATCAAATACCTGACTATATTAAATACATGACTATATTAAATACCTGACTGTATTAAATACCCGACTGTATTAAATACCCGACTGTATTAAATACCCGACTATATTAAATACCCGACTGTATTAAATACCCGACTGTATTAAATACTCGACTGTATTAAACACCCGACTGTATTAAATACCCGACTGTATTAAATACCCGACTGTATTAAATACCCGACTGTATTAAATACCCGACTATATTAAATACCCGACTGTATTAAATACCTGACTGTATTAAATACCTGACTGTATTAAATACCTGACTATATTAAATACCCGACTGTATTAAATACCCTACTGTATTAAATACCCGACTGTATTAAATACCTGACTGTATTAAATACCTGACTATATTAAATACCTGACTGTATTAAATACCCGACTGTATTAAATACCTGACTATATTAAATACCTGACTATATTAAATACCCGACTATGTTAAATACCCGACTATGTTAAATACCCGACTATATTAAATACCCGACTATATTAAATACCCAACTATATTAAATACCCGACTATATTAAATACCCAACTATATTAAATACCCAACTATATAAAATATTCAAATGTTATATTAAATACCCAACTATATTAAACACCTGACCATATGAAATACCCGACTAAATTAAATATCTGACCGTTGTATTAAATACCTGACTATAATAAATGCCTGACTGTATTAAATACCTGACTATAATAAATGCCTGACTGTATTAAATACCTGACTATATTAAATAACTGACTATATTAAATACCTGACTATATTAAATAACTGACTATATTAAATACCCGACTGTATTAAATACCCGACTGTATTAAATACCTGACTATATTAAATACCTGACTGTAGTACTTTAATCTAGACATCTAGTACTTTAATACAGACATCTAGTACTTTAATACAGACATCTAGTACTTTAATCTAGACATCTAGTACTTTAATCTAGACATCTAGTACTTTAATACAGACATCTAGTACTTTAATACAGACACCTAGTACTTTAATCTAGACATCTAGTACTTTAATCTAGACATCTAGTACTTTAATCTAGACATCTAGTACTTTAATACAGACATCTAGTACTTTAATCTAGACATCTAGTACTTTAATCTATATATCTAGTACTTTAATCTAGACATCTAGTACTTTAATACAGACATCTAATACTTTAATCTAGACATCTAGTACTTTAATCTAGACATCTAGTACTTTAATACAGACATCTAGTACTTTAATCTAGACATCTAGTACTTTAATCTAGACATCTAGTACTTTAATCTAGACATCTAGTACTTTAATCTAGACATCTAGTACTTTAATCTAGACATCTAGTACTTTAATACAGACATCTAGTACTTTAATACAGACATCTAGTACTTTAATCTAGACATCTAGTACTTTAATCTAGACATCTAGTACTTTAATCTAGACATCTAGTACTTTAATCTAGACATCTATTACTTTAATCTAGACATCTAGTACTTTAATACAGACATCTAGTACATTAATCTAGACATCTAGTACTTTAATACAGACATCTAGTACTTTAATACATATGTCTAGTACTTTAATCTAGACATCTAGTACTTTAATCTAGACATCTAGTACTTTAATCTAGACATCTAGTACTTTAATCTAGACATCTAGTACTTTAATACAGACATCTAGTACTTTAATACAGACATCTAGTACTTTAATCTAGACATATAGTACTTTCATCTAGACATCTAGTACTTTAATACAGACATCTAGTACTTTAATCTAGACATCTAGTACTTTAATACAGACATCTAGTACTTTAATACAGACATCTAGTACTTTAATCTAGACATATAGTACTTTAATCTAGATATCTAGTACTTTAATCTAGACATCTAGTACTTTAATCTAGACATCTAGTACTTTAATCTAGACATCTAGTACTTTAATCTAGACATCTAGTACTTTAATACAGACATCTAGTACTTTAATCTAGACATCTAGTACTTTAATCTAGACATCTAGTACTTTAATACAGACATCTAGTACTTTAATCTAGACATCTAGTACTTTAATCTAGACATCTAGTACTTTAATACAGACATCTAGTACTTTAATCTAGACATCTAGTACTTTAATCTAGACATATAGTACTTTCATCTAGACATCTAGTACTTTAATACAGACATCTAGTACTTTAATCTAGACATCCAGTACTTTAATACAGACATCTAGTACTTTAATACATATGTCTAGTACTTTAATCTAGACATCTAGTACTTTAATCTAGACATCTAGTACTTTAATCTAGACATCTAGTACTTTAATACAGACATCTAGTACTTTAATACAGACATCTAGTACTTTAATCTAGACATATAGTACTTTCATCTAGACATCTAGTACTTTAATACAGACATCTAGTACTTTAATCTAGACATCTAGTACTTTAATACAGACACCTAGTACTTTAATCTAGACATCTAGTACTTTAATCTAGACATCTAGTACTTTAATCTAGACATCTAGTACTTTAATACAGACATCTAGTACTTTAATCTAGACATCTAGTACTTTAATCTATATATCTAGTACTTTAATCTAGACATCTAGTACTTTAATACAGACATCTAATACTTTAATCTAGACATCTAGTACTTTAATCTAGACATCTAGTACTTTAATACAGACATCTAGTACTTTAATCTAGACATCTAGTACTTTAATCTAGACATCTAGTACTTTAATCTAGACATCTAGTACTTTAATCTAGACATCTAGTACTTTAATCTAGACATCTAGTACTTTAATACAGACATCTAGTACTTTAATACAGACATCTAGTACTTTAATCTAGACATCTAGTACTTTAATCTAGACATCTAGTACTTTAATCTAGACATCTAGTACTTTAATCTAGACATCTATTACTTTAATCTAGACATCTAGTACTTTAATACAGACATCTAGTACATTAATCTAGACATCTAGTACTTTAATACAGACATCTAGTACTTTAATACATATGTCTAGTACTTTAATCTAGACATCTAGTACTTTAATCTAGACATCTAGTACTTTAATCTAGACATCTAGTACTTTAATCTAGACATCTAGTACTTTAATACAGACATCTAGTACTTTAATACAGACATCTAGTACTTTAATCTAGACATATAGTACTTTCATCTAGACATCTAGTACTTTAATACAGACATCTAGTACTTTAATCTAGACATCTAGTACTTTAATACAGACATCTAGTACTTTAATACAGACATCTAGTACTTTAATCTAGACATATAGTACTTTAATCTAGATATCTAGTACTTTAATCTAGACATCTAGTACTTTAATCTAGACATCTAGTACTTTAATCTAGACATCTAGTACTTTAATCTAGACATCTAGTACTTTAATACAGACATCTAGTACTTTAATCTAGACATCTAGTACTTTAATCTAGACATCTAGTACTTTAATACAGACATCTAGTACTTTAATCTAGACATCTAGTACTTTAATCTAGACATCTAGTACTTTAATACAGACATCTAGTACTTTAATCTAGACATCTAGTACTTTAATCTAGACATATAGTACTTTCATCTAGACATCTAGTACTTTAATACAGACATCTAGTACTTTAATCTAGACATCCAGTACTTTAATACAGACATCTAGTACTTTAATACATATGTCTAGTACTTTAATCTAGACATCTAGTACTTTAATCTAGACATCTAGTACTTTAATCTAGACATCTAGTACTTTAATCTAGACATCTAGTACTTTAATACAGACATCTAGTACTTTAATACAGACATCTAGTACTTTAATCTAGACATATAGTACTTTCATCTAGACATCTAGTACTTTAATACAGACATCTAGTACTTTCATCTAGACATCTAGTACTTTAATACAGACATCTAGTACTTTAATACAGACATCTAGTACTTTAATCTAGACATATAGTACTTTAATCTAGATATCTAGTACTTTAATCTAGACATCTAGTATTTTAATCTAGACATCTAGTACTTTAATCTAGACATCTAGTACTTTAATCTAGACATCTAGTACTTTAATACAGACATCTAGTACTTTAATCTAGACATCTAGTACTTTAATCTAGACATCTAGTACTTTAATACAGACATCTAGTACTTTAATCTAGACATCTAGTACTTTAATCTAGACATCTAGTACTTTAAGACAGACATCTAGTACTTTAATCTAGACATCTAGTACTTTAATCTAGACATCTAGTACTTTAAGACAGACATCTAGTACTTTAATCTAGACATCTAGTACTTTAATCTAGACATATAGTACTTTCATCTAGACATCTAGTACTTTAATACAGACATCTAGTACTTTAATCTAGACATCCAGTACTTTAATCTAGACATCTAGTACTTTAATACAGACATCTAGTACTTTAATCTAGACATCTAGTACTAACACATGTTGATGAAGCAAGCAGAAGTGAACTACCAGGGAACAGTCAAATGATTCTGTTGAGAGTGACGACTTGACGAGGGGCTCGATATTAAGTACAGTTAGATATTTCATAATTCTAGGGCAAGACACGTACTGTATGATTAAAAATGCTTAAAATCACCATTCTGTAGATTGATGTTGGGGACTTAGTCAAACAATTGAATTCTAGTAGAATGATCACTGTTGGAATGGCTGCTTATAGAGATTGATCCACTCTGAATGATGACAGCCTGTTTTTTTTCCTGAAAAGTGATTTAGCTATGGATGCAGTATTAACTAAGCAATCTGTCATGCCTCGGCCAAAACCACACATCTCCATAGTTGCCCTCATATCTTAGTATGGGAGTGTGAGCGAAACTCAGAGTATAAGGAATGATGCAATCTTTGGTCCACATAGATTACTTCAGTCCTGGTACACATAGTATTACTTCAGTCTTGGTCCACATAGTATTACATCAGTCCTGGTACACATAGTATTACATCAGTCCTGGTACACATAGTATTACATCAGTCTTGGTACACATAGTATTACATCAGTCCTGGTACACATAGTATTACTTCAGTCCTGGTACACATAGTATTACTTCAGTCCTGGTACACATAGTATTACATCAGTCTTGCTACACATAGTATTACATCAGTCCTGGTACACATAGTATTACTTCAGTCCTGTTACACATAGTATTAATTCAGTCCTGGTACACATAGTATTACTTCAGTCCTGGTACACATAGTATTACACCAGTATTGGTTCACATAGTATTACTTCAGTCCTGGTACACATAGTATTACTTCAGTCCTGGTACACATAGTATTACATCAGTATTGGTTCACATAGTATTACTTCAGTCTTGGTCCACAGAGTATTACATCAGTCCTGGTACACATAGTATTACACCAGTATTGGTTCACATAGTATTACTTCAGTCCTGGTACACATAGTATTACTTCAGTCCTGGTACACATAGTATTACATCAGTCTTGGTACACATAGTATTACATCAGTCCTGGTACACATAGTATTACTTCAGTCTTGGTCCACATAGTATTACATCAGTATTGGTTCACATAGTATTACATCAGTCCTGGTACACATAGTATTACCTCAGGCCTGGTACACATAGTATTACTTCAGTCTTGGTCCAGATAGTATTACATCAGTATTGGTTCACATAGTATTACTTCAGTCCTGGTACACATAGTATTACTTCAGTCCTGGTACACATAGTATTACTTCAGTCTTGGTCCACATAGTATTACATCAGTATTGGTTCACATAGTATTACATCAGTCCTGGTACACATAGTATTACTTCAGTCTTGGTCCACATAGTATTACATCAGTATTGGTTCACATAGTATTATATCAGTGCTGGTACACATAGTATTACTTCAGTCCTGGTACACATAGTATTACTTCAGTCCTGGTACACATAGTATTACTTCAGTATTGGTACACATAGTATTACATCAGCATTGGTTCACATATTATTACTTCATTCCTGGTACACATAGTATTACTTCAGTCCTGGTACACATAGTATTACTTCAGTCTTGGTCCACATAGTATTACATCAGTATTGGTTCACATAGTATTACATCAGTCCTGGTACACATAGTATTACTTCAGTCCTGGTACACATAGTATTACTTCAGTCCTGGTACACATAGTATTACTTCAGTCCTGGTACACATAGTATTACTTCAGTCTTGGTCCACATAGTATTACTTCAGTCCTGGTACACATAGTAGTACTTCAGTCCTGGTACACATAGTATTACTTCAGTCTTGGTCCACATAGTATTACTTCAGTCTTGGTTCACATAGTATTACTTCAGTCCTGGTACACGTAGTATTACTTTAGTCCTGGTACACATAGTATTACTTCAGTCCTGGTACACATAGTATTACATCAGTCCTGGTACACATAGTATTACTTCAGGCTTGGTACACATAGCATTACTTTAGTATTGGTACATATAGTATTACTTCAGTCTTGGTCCACATAGTATTACTTCAGTCCTGGTACACATAGTATTACTTCAGTCCTGGTACACATAGCATTACTTCAGTCTTGGTCCACATAGTATTACTTCAGTCCTGGTTCACATAGTATTACTTCAGTCCTGGTACACATAGTATTACTTCAGTCCTGGTACACATAGTATTACTTCAGTCTTGGTTCACATAGTATTACTTCAGTCCTGGTACATGTAGTATTACTTTTGTCCTGGTACACGTAGTATTACTTCAGTCCTGGTACACATAGCATTACTTCACTCTTACATTAAAACAGTAATGGTTGTGTTTTGGTTATCCGTTAGTGCTACACATGTTGGAGAGTGTGTGCGTGCATGTTTACAGAACCACCCTGTACACGGATGTGTGTGTGTGTGTGTGTGTGTGTGTGTGTGTGTGTGTGTGTGTGTGTGTGTGTGTGTGTGTGTGTATGTGTGTGTGTGTGTGTGTGTGTGTGTGTGTGTGTGTGTGTGTGTGTGTGTGTGTGTGTGTGTGTATGTGTATGTGTATGTGTATGTGTATGTGTATGTGTGTGTGTGTGTGTGTGTGTGTGTGTGTGTGTGTGTGTGTGTGTGTGTGTGTGTGCTCCGTATATACAATTTAAACCCTGGTTGGTTTGAGACCAACCCCCACAATAGGCAGCAAGCTACAGGCCTCATTATAACCATGGGCAGATTAGAGGTAATGACTGGATGAATCAGAAATAGGAATAGAAGGGAAGAGGTCTGGGGATAAGTAGTGTATGGAGAAAAGGGTTATTAAGGTCATTATTGTAATGGCTCTCAGACAATGGCCCCTCCGGTAGTTGTCCTGTACCGTAGAGCCATGCTGTACAGCTGCTGGGACTACAGATGATGATGCAGAATAGGAGATGTACACACTAACACACCTGCTTACACAATATTGTTGAAATGGGCAGGTGTTCCCTCAATCACAAACAGCCATGGGGATACACACACTGGTGTCATACCCTGCTGCAGTTATGGCCGGTAATGGCGTTGGTAATACCACCTTCTCTTACTTATTGCGATGAGAAAAGTGTGTGTGTGTGTGTGTGTGTGTATGCAATAATTTGTGTATGCACGGCCACCTGAGTGTGACAGTCACACAGTCCAATAGCGTCACTATTTGAAGCACATGAACTGATATCAGGCTGCCCAGTCACACAGTCCAATAGCGTCACTATTTGAAGCACATGAACTGATATCAGGCTGCCCAGTCACACAGTCCAATAGCTTCACTATATGAAGCACATGAACTGATATCAGGGTGCCCAGTCACACAGTCCAATAGCGTCACTTTTTGAAGCACATGAACTGAAACCAGGCTGCACAGTCACTTATCTTTTTAGTTGTTGTTCATCCAAGGTTGGAGAATGGAGGCACATCTGCTTGGGAGACCATTCTCACAACAATGTTGTCTGCTGTACTAATACAGCAGTGACTCAAAGCTACGCTTGCTATTTTGGTATTAAATTGCATGACCGCAACATCTCAATTATGAAACATGTAATGACTCAGTGCTGAGAAAATAGAGGTACAGGGATTCCTGGAGTTTGGTCTTCCTGTAACCTAGATGACCTAGTCTCTAAATGTAACGTTTCTGGTATGTTAATGGAGTAACAGCAGTGTAATGTAATGTTTCTGCTACGTTAATGGAGTAACAGCAGTGTAATGTAATGTTTCTGCTACGTTAATGGAGTAACAGCAGTGTAATGTAATGTTTCTGCTACGTTAATGGAGTAACAGCAGTGTAATGTAATGTTTCTGCTACGTTAATGGAGTAACAGCAGTGTAATGTAATGTTTCTGCTACGTTAATGGAGTAACAGCAGTGTAATGTAATGTTTCTGCTACGTTAATGGAGTAACAGCAGTGTAATGTAATGTTTCTGGTACGTTAATGGAGTAACAGCAGTGTAATGTAATGTTTCTGGTACGTTAATGGAGTAACGTCAGTGTAATGTAATGTTTCTGCTACGTTAATGGAGTAACAGCAGTGTAATGTAATGTTTCTGCTACGTTAATGGAGTAACAGCAGTGTAATGTAATGCTTCTGCTACGTTAATGGAGTAACAGCAGTGTAATGTAATGCTTCTGCTACGTTAATGGAGTAACAGCAGTGTAATGTAATGTTTCTGCTACGTTAATGGAGTAACAGCAGTGTAATGTAATGTTTCTGCTACGTTAATGGAGTAACAGCAGTGTAATGTAATGCTTCTGCTACGTTAATGGAGTAACAGCAGTGTAATGTAATGTTTCTGCTACGTTAATGGAGTAACAGCAGTGTAATGTAATGTTTCTGGTACGTTAATGGAGTAACAGCAGTGTAATGTAATGTTTCTGCTACGTTAATGGAGTAACAGCAGTGTAATGTAATGTTTCTGCTACGTTAATGGAGTAACAGCAGTATAATGTAATGCGTCTGCTACGTTAATGGAGTAACAGCAGTGTCATAAGCAGTCTGGGTGTAGTATCAGATTGTCTTTATTTGGGAGAACTTGCAGTAGTCGTCTTCCTACATAGAACCCCAAAGCTATAATCTTTACCTCCCCTGGAGATTGGAACACGAGCTCCTTTGTTGACTTTCCCTCTTTCCACACACACACAGAGAGAGAGAGAGAGAGAGAGAGAGAGAGAGAGAGAGAGAGAGAGAGAGAGAGAGAGAGAGAGAGAGAAAGAAAGAACCCATTGCCCTTTATGATTGAGGTCTGGGGTCCGCTCACCAACCAAGAATTCACAAAATGGAACAAACTCCAAATTGAGACTCTGCATGCAGAATTCTGCAAAAATATCCTCAGTTTACAACGTAGAACAGCAAATAATGCATGCAGAGCAGAATTATGTCGATACCCGCTAATTATCAATATCCAGAAAAGAGCCGTTAAATTCTACAACCACCTAAAAGGCGATTCCCAAACCTTCCATAACAAAGCCATCACCTACAGAGAGATGAACCTGGAGAAGAGTCCCCTAAGCAAGCTGGTCCAAGGGCTCTGTTCACAAACACAAACACACCCCACAGAGCCCCAGGACAGCAACACAATTAGACCCAACCAAATCATGAGAAAACAAAAAGAGAATTACTTGACACATTGGAAAGATTTTACAAAAAAACTGAGCAAACTAGAATGCTATTTGGCCCTAAACAAGAGAGTACACAGTGGCAGAATTCCTGACCACTGTGACTGACCCAAACTTAAGGAAAGCTTTGACTATGTACAGACTCAGTGAGCATAGCCTTGTTATTGAGAAAGGCCGCCGCAGGCAGACCTGGCTCTCAAGAGAAGACAGGCTATGTGCACACTGCCGACAAAATGAGGTGGAAACTGAGCTGCACTTCCTAACCTCCTGCCCAATGTATGACCATATTAGAGACACATATTTCTCTCAGATTACACAGACCCACAAAGAATTTGAAAACAAACCTGATTGTGATATCTATAGGAGCCAGATGGCTTTGGAATGTGCTGGGTAGAGGGAGGAAGTCACAGTCACAATTTAAAAACAAATCCAGTTTTGATAAACTCTCATATCTATTGGGTGAAATACCAGTGTGCCATCACACAGCACGATTTGTGACCTGTTGCTACAAAAAAGGTCAACCAGTGAAGAACAAACACCATTGTAAATACAACCCATATTTATGCTTATTTTCCCCTTTTGTACTTTAACCATCTGCACATCGTTACAACCCTGCATATATTCATAATATGACATTTGTAATGTCTTTATTCTTTTGAAACTTCTGTGAGTGGAATGTTAACTGTTCATTTTTATTGTTTATTTCACTTTTGTAAATTATCTACATCACTTGCTTTGGCAATGTTAACATACGTTTCCCATGCCAATAAAGCCCCTTGAATTGAATTGAATTGAAAGAGGAAGAGAGAGAGAGAGATAGACAGAGAGACAGAGAGAGAGAGAGACAGAGAGACAGAGAGAGAGAGAGAGAGAGAGACAGAGAGAGAGAGAGAGAGAGAGAGAGAGAGAGAGAGAGAGAGAGAGAGAGAGAGAGAGAGAGAGAGAGAGAGAGAGAGAGAGAGAGAGAGAGAGAGAGAGAGAGAGAGAGAGAGAGAGAGAGAGAGAGAGAGAGAGAGAGAGAGAGAGAGAGAGATAGATAGATAGATAGATAGATAGATAGATAGATAGATAGAGAATGAGAGTTAAGCAGAGAGAGATAGACAGAGAGAGAAAGTGATAGAGAGATAGACAGAGAAAGTTAAACAGAGAGAGGGAGAGAGAGAGAGAGAGAGAGAGAGAGAGATAGACAGAGAGAGTTAAACAGAGAGAGAGAGAGAGGGAGAGTTAAACAGAGAGAGAGAGAGAAAGAGGTACAGAGAGAGTTAAACAGAGAGAGAGAGAGAGAGAGAGAGAGAGAGAGAGAGAGAGAGAGAGAGAGAGAAAGAGGTACAGAGATTTACATTACAGTGAAACTAAAGAATGCTTTCACATAATCATCATTAATGTGTGCCTTATGGTTAATCAGCCAGTAACTAGTGGTGCCGTTTAAGATGTGGGAGGCCGATTATTTCTTTATGAGCATGGCCTTATTTATATTACAGCATATTAGATTACTGTCATTCATATTCCATTCACCCAGTGCAATGTAACATCAATAGGTTTAGGCTACTACACGATACTCAAATGTTCCCCGTACCCATCATGAGGTTATTACAACAGCCTACGAACTAAACGTTTACAAAGTAGATGCACACAGGTCAAGAGAAAGATGTGAGATGACAGACAGTGACACATAGCGCCTTGCATACTCTTCTCTGCATTTAGCTGATATAGGGTGTAATCATTGGTCCATTGCACTTTATATAATGTTTTCATACCCTACATTACTCATCTCATACTGTACTCTATACCATCTACTGCATCTTGCCTATGCCGTTCGGGCATCACTCATTCATATATTTGTATGTACTTTACATATTCGTATTTATTCCTTTACACTTGTGTGTATAAGGTAGTTGTTGTGAAATTGTGAGGTTATATTACTTGTTAGATATTACTGCATGGTCGGAATTAGAAGCACAAGCATTTTGATACACTCACATTAACATCTGCTAAACATGTGTATGTGACAAATACATTTGATTTGACAAGAATTTGCTCAGTTGTGCACCGGGGCCTCCCACACCTCTTTCTATTCTGTTTAGGGCCAGTTTGCACTGTTCTGTGAAGGGAGTAGTACACAGCGTTGTACGAGATCTTCAGTTTCTTGGCAATTTCTTACATGGAATAGCCTTCATTTCTCAGAACAAGAATAGACTGACGTGTGTTTCAGAAGAAAGTCCTTTGTTTCTGGCCATTTTGAGCCTGTAATCAAAGCCAGAAATGCTGATGCTCCAGATACTCAACTAGTCTAAAGAAGGACAGTTTTATTGCTTCTTTAATCAGGACAACAGTTTACAGCTGTGATAACATAATTGCAAAAGAGTTTTCTAGCGATCAATTAGCCTTTTTAAATGATAATCTTGGATTAGCAAACACAACGTGCCATTGGAACACAGGAGTGATGGTTGCTGATATTGGGCCTGTGTACACCTATGTAGATATTGCATTACAAATCAGCCTTTTCCAGCTACAATAGCCATTTACAACATTAACAATGTCTACATTGTATTTCTGATCAATTTAATGTTATTTTAATGGACAAAAAAACACCAAAAATCAAGGACATTTATAAATGACCCCAAACATTTGAACGGTACTGTATATATATTTTTAGCTAAACAGGTGGGGCTCAAAACAGGTTGGATTATATTTTGTATAGTTTTATCTAATGAAAATGATGAGCTGGCACACACCCAGAGGGAATGATTTAGTGTCGAGGTGCTGACTAATGGTGAATAAACTGTAAGCCATAAAAACAAAGAGAGTCACACTCCATATGTTTAACCTCCCAGTCATTTATTGGGTAATTTATTTTTTACCAAATAAATTACTGGCAGGTTATACATATAGAGTGTGTGACTCTCTTTGTGTTCATTGTATATAATTTCATTTAAAAAATCTAAACATTTTTAAATGCTTCACAATTTTCAGTTTTATGAATTTCACTGAGGAGGATGGTGTCATGCTCTGACCATAGTAAGCTGTTTATTCTCTGTGTTGGTTGGGGCGTGATAGTGACCTGGGTGGGTCATCTAGGTTTTTTTGTATTTCTATGTTGGCCTGATATGCCCAATCAGAGACAGCTGTTTATCGTTGTCTCTGATTGGGGATCAT
>NC_052312.1:4214897-4229897 GCF_016432855.1 Salvelinus namaycush | reverse complement strand
CTGAGGTTGGCTTAGTTCTGTAGGTGACCTTGTCCTTTTTTAATGCGGGGACCGCAAGTCCTCACGTCCTTGGAACAGGAAATATAATTTTCATCAACGGGTTTATATAGTGGTGAAAGAAGGGCATGTTTCATAGTTTACATCCAATGTCTTTTCACTTGGGTGGGGCCTCTGAGTGAGCAGAGTTTCTCTATGACAAACCGTTCTCTCATTAAAGAAGCTTAAATTACATTTAATCTTTTCACAAATAGTTTCATATTTAAACATTTAAATTGCACAACAATTCCATGTGAATCTGATAACTAGAATGTGTCGACTTTCCAAGATAGAGTTTATGTCGTCCTATCATCAGTAATCATGTCTCAGACGATCTGACATCATATTCATTAAGTCCCAAAGCATATTTTCAACTGGTTGGATTACCGAAATATGGTTCCGTTTCCCACCTTTTGATGTCACCAGACTCTCTCTCAATGTTAACAAAGGCTTTACAAGAGTCAACTCTATAAAGTAGAGAGAGAGAAAAGGGGAAAGGTATTTATGGGGGTCATAAACCTCCCCCATCAGGCCAACGTCATCACACCGTTAAGGCATCCACCCAACCCCTCTGATTCAGAGGGTTTGGGTTAAATGCGCAATGCACATTTCAGTTGAAGCATTCAGTTGTACAACTGACCAGGTATTCAACATTTAGAAGTGTCTTTGTTGCTTCTGCTGCTCTGTATCGTTCCATTTCTCTAAACGTCAAATGTCTAAGGTAAGGGTTACGTTTAGGCACTCCTACTTGATGGTAATAGCGCTCACTGTTGCCCCTAGTGGCCGGTTTATGAAGGCCTTTCCCGAAGTCCTCCGGACATGGATAGATGTCCAATTTCAATATCATCAGGTCCTCTGTGTGTCACCACTATGTGATGACCACTGCCACAACCACCATCTCAGTCCCTACCCTATATTGGATGTGACGCTGCTATTTCCTAGGTACAAACGCACCTCAGGTTGCCATGGTTTCCCATTACCTCTATGAGGTAAGAGGATGGAGCTTTGAAGGGCAGTTTGGATTGGATCCAGACTATTGCGGTTTCAAGTATTGCATATTAAAAGACTACTTCATATGGTTGCTCTATGCAGTAGACCCCTCCGTACAAAAATATTGGAAATAGAGGTTTAAACCTCAATGACATTCAGTGAATGTAACTGTTACAGTGCTATGGGTTCACATCTGAATTAGTATATTAAGTAGATGTAATGTCACTAAAAACAGACATCCTTTTATTATATATATTTTTTAAACCAATTTGTTTTCGTATTTGTCTTCATTACTCTAAATTGTAAATTCTACAACGCTTTAGCGTTAGTAGTCAACCAGGCCAATAGATGGCGCTGTTGCACTGTGGTAGTAGGAGAAATAGCAAGTTCTGGCCAAGCGCGTGCGCCATTCCTCAGAATAAAGAAAGCGCAATAACTTTGCAGACATAAACTTTGGTCAATTTTTTTTACTACTATTGGAACAGAGCTTTTAAACGTTCTAATATCGAAATAATGTGTATTGTTGTCAGTTTTCTACAGCGGCAGCGGTATGTAGAAAAACATTCAGTTATTTGTGTCTTCATATATAAGTGTTTCTATTGTATAAACGTGAAATACATTTTGATTTTCATGTGCAATCATACAGTAAAATAGGGTTATTTGTGGAAAATGTTTGAGTTCTGCTTTAGGTAAAGGGAATTTATGTTGTGAAATTTAAAGTGTGTACTGTTTTCAAACTACGAACAAGAAAATAGATAATTGAACAAGAGAAAAAAAATCTTTCTTCAGAACAAAGAAAGCGCCAGAACTTTGCAGACGTAAACTTGTGTCCGTTATTTTTTACTATTACAGGCCACCTCAGCTACAGACTGAGGCCAGTAACAAAGGAAAAAATCATAAAGGAAACCTATGAACATGTACTATGACTATTCAATAACAGACACACCCAGGATTTAAATTCACTTACATTTCGATAAGTCACAGACACATTTAGAGGAAAGCGGATCTTGTGTTTTGTTGTGAAATAACCTGCATATTTCACATTGCAGAAGATCTCTACCTTAGAGAATCGCAAAGGTTTCAGGAATTTTATTTCACCTTTATTTAACCAGGTAGGCTAATTGAGAACAAGTTCTCATTTGCAACTGCGACCTGGCCAAGATAAAGCAAAGCAGTTCGACACATACAACACAGAGTTACACATGGAATAAACAAAACATACAGTCAATAATACAGTAGAACAAAAGAAAACAAAAAGTCTATATACAGTGAGTGCAAATGAGGTAAGTTAAGGCAATAAATAGGCCATGGTGGTGAAGTAATTACAATATATCAATTAAACACTGGAATGGTAGATGTGCAGAAGATGAATGTGCAAGTAGAGATACTGGGGTGCAAAGGAGCAAGATAAATAAATAATCTGTGATCTGTGAGCTGCTCTGACAGCTGTGCTTAAAGCTAGTGAGGGAGATATGAGTCTCCAGCTTCAGAGATGTTTGCAGTTCGTTCCAGTCATTGGCAGCAGAGAACTGGAAGGAAAGGTGACCAAAGGAGGAATTGGCTTTGGGGGTGACCAGTGAGATATACCTGCTGGAGCGCGTGCTACGAGTGGGTGCTGCTATGGTGACCAGTGAGCTGAGATAAGGTGGGGCTTTACCTAGTAGAGACTTGTAGATAACCTGTAGCCAGTGGGTTTGGCTACAACGAGTATGAAGTGAGGGCCAACCAACGAGAGCGTACAGGTCGCAATGGTGGGTAGTGTATGGGGCTTTGGTGACGAAACGGATGACGCTGTGATAGGAGTGAATAGAGAGAATACAAAGACACAATCTGGGGCTGAAAATCCTTTTATTGCTCAAGTGGAGGAGGGGGAACAGTCAAAGATTAGATCTTTTATCAGTGTTGGATTTCTGAATGTCCCTTTAACGCAGCACAATAGATGAGATTGTTATGTTTTAAAGTTAGCCTCCCGATCATTGATTTCTATTCCATGAATCTGCTACTGGTAAATGTAGGTACAGGCATATAAATCTCAAAGATATAATGGCACCAGGACAATATATTTGGGGAACCAGGATTTAAATAGGGGTGAATTAAATAAATCACTCATTTTTAAAAGGCGTTGGCCATAAAATTGTTTAGCGGTTAAAGCTGTAATATACTGTGCCTGAATTAGTGTGCTTCAACAAGCCGCAGACGCTACCCACTGGGCACACAATAGTTAAATCAACGTTATTTCCATGTCATTTCAATCAAATTGAACCAACGTAGAATAGACATTGAAATGACACCTGTGCCCACTGGGAGTGTACCGTGTGGAACGTATTCAATCACGGCGGTGTG
This sequence comes from Salvelinus namaycush, assembly GCF_016432855.1. Taxonomy (NCBI): domain Eukaryota; kingdom Metazoa; phylum Chordata; class Actinopteri; order Salmoniformes; family Salmonidae; genus Salvelinus; species Salvelinus namaycush. Next base: position 4,226,528 of record NC_052312.1, on the reverse strand, counting down.
AATGTGTTTCTGAACCCCTCCTAACAATGAGTTCTGATTGCCTGTAAAGCCTGATCATTTCATCACAGTGGAACCCCAAAGAACATGTCATTTACGAATGGTGTGTTCTCTCTACTTAACCTTACTCTTTTCAAAATATCTTTACCCTTTCTCACAAACAACAAGTCCAAAAATAATCAGTGTCTTTCACACTGAACTAGCAAGTCGATGTTAGGAATAGTACAAGTGAAATAGAGGAGAATCATAGGCAGATTTAGGAGTTAAGTTGTTTCAAATTTAGTCCAATTTACCAAACTACTGAATCATCCTTAAACGTGTTTGAGGCCTGCAGCCAATTTCAATGAATATGACCTATAGACCGATATGTCCACAACTCAAGCAATGAAGATAAATGTTCATTCCCAACCCCCTTCTGTACTTGTTTGAGTCTAGTTTCTCTAATTACACACCCATATTCACATGGAAACAGCATAAGTTTGTTTAGTAGAGCATTTCAATTAGTTATTTAGAAAGACTGATTTGTCATTTAACAATTATGATAAAGTATGATTTGACTCATGTAAATGAATAGCAGACAAACAGGACGGTGTGGGGCGGCAGAAGTAGCTCACAAAATAAACGGAAATTAATTAGATTCTTCCCGCCGTTCTTGATTTATTAAAAAATATATACATTTCGTACATTTTAATTGTCTGATATTTTACTGATTTGTCAGGAGCCATTAACATAAGAATTTCGCTGAGCCCGCTATAATACGCTTGACTTTGTATGTGACCGATAAACTTTAATTTGATTTTGATTGAATTTGACATAAAATAAAGGAGGCTGGATAGTGTTAGTGTAATATCATAAACATTTCAGATGTATGCTGCATGTACACGTCGAAGTCAAAGTGCTAACGTGCAATTAGTCCAACATCTTATTTAGTATTATTATTATTATTATAGCAGTATTGCAGTTTTTTTTTGCACAGTAAGTGACTGAGAACTAATCAGAGATATTCCCACTGACAATTGATGCAAGTCGTGTCACATCGAGATCTGTTGTGTCTCATAGAAACGATGTAGGATAGAAGTCTCTTGCTAGCATAGCCCAATCTTGCACCTCTTGATCAAATTGAATAACAGATGTAAAGTTCATGCTGCGGGCAATCTCATCGATGTGGAATTAGACCTCCAGATGGGTGCTAACTCATGGAAGAATTATTGAAAGCTGGAGAATCGAGCAGACCCCAAAAAATATATGCATGTTCTCAAGTTCTTGATAGAAACCACAGCGCTGATTAAATACACCACTCTCTTATCTTCTTCCTGTCTGTTGGGAGTGAACGGCCGCAAGGTTAAAGAATACTAAACAGAGCAAATGTTGAGGATATTCTTAATGATATCTGTGTTAATTTAACAACTCAAATAGCAGTCTGACTGTTGAACAGCTTCTGTTACCATCAGACTGTTGAACAGCTTCTATTACCATCAGACTGTTGAACAGCTTCTATTACCATCAGACTGTTGAACAGCTTCTATCACCATCAGACTGTTGAACAGCTTCTATTACCATTAGACTGTTGAACAGCTTCTATCACCATCAGACTGTTGAACAGCTTCTATTACCATCAGACTGTTGAACAGCTTCTATTACCATCAGACTGTTGAACAGCTTCTATTACCATCAGACTGTTGAACAGCTTCTATCACCATCAGACTGTTGAACATCTTCTATCACCATCAGACTGTTGAACAGCTTCTATTACCATCAGACTGTTGAACAGCTTCTATCACCATCAGACTGTTGAACAGCTTCTATCACCATCAGACTGTTGAACAGCTTCTATTACCATCAGACTGTTGAACAGCTTCTATCACCATCAGACTGTTGAAATGCTTCTATTACCATCAGACTGTTGAACAGCTTCTATTACCATTAGACTGTTGAACAGCTTCTATCACCATCAGACTGTTGAACAGCTTCTATTACCATCAGACTGTTGAACAGCTTCTATCACCATCAGACTGTTGAACAGCTTCTATTACCATCAGACTGTTGAACAGCTTCTATTACCATCAGACTGTTGAACAGCTTCTATTACCATCAGACTGTTGAACAGCTTCTATTACCATCAGACTGTTGAACAGCTTCTATTACCATCAGACTGTTGAACAGCTTCTATTACCATCAGACTGTTGAACACCTTCTATTACCATCAGACTGTTGAACAGCTTCTAATACCATCAGACTGTTGAACAGCTTCTATTACCATCAGACTGTTGAACAGCTTCTATCACCATCAGACTGTTGAACAGCTTCTATCACCATCAGACTGTTGAACAGCTTCTATTACCATCAGACTGTTGAACAGCTTCTATCACCATCAGACCTTTGAACAGCTTCTATTAACATCAGACTGTTGAACAGCTTCTATTACCATCAGACTGTTGAACAGCTTCTATCACCATCAGACTGTTGAACAGCTTCTATTACCATCAGACTGTTGAACAGCTTCTATTCCCATCAGACTGTTGAACAGCTTCTATCACCATCAGACTGTTGAACAGGTTCTATCACCATCAGACTGTTGAACAGCTTCTATTACCATCAGACTGTTGAACAGCTTCTATCACCATCAGACTGTTGAACAGCTTCTATTACCATCAGACTGTTGCACAGCTTCTATCACCATCAGACTGTTGAACAGCTTCTATTACCTTCAGACTGTTGAACAGCTTCTATTACCATCAGACTGTTGAACAGCTTCTATTACCATCAGACTGTTGAACAGCTTCTATCACCATCAGATTGTTGAACCAGCTTCTATCACCATCAGACTGTTGAACAGCTTCTATTACCATCAGACTGTTGAACAGCTTCTATCACCATCAGACTGTTGAACAGCTTCTATCACCATCAGATTGTTGAACAGCTTCTATTACCATCAGACTGTTGAACAGCTTCTATTACCAGACCATCAGACTGTTAAACAGCTTCTATCACCATCTGACTGTTGAACAGCTTCTATCACCATCAGACTGTTGAACAGCTTCTATCACCATCAGACTGTTGAACAGCTTCTATTACCATCAGACTGTTGAACAGCTTCTATTCCCATCAGACTGTTGAACAGCTTCTATCACCATCAGACTGTTGAACAGGTTCTATTACCATCAGACTGTGGAACAGCTTCTATTACCATCAGACTGTTGAACAGCTTCTATCACCATCAGACTGTTGAACAGCTTCTATTACCATCAGACTGTTGCAAAGCTTCTATCACCATCAGACTGTTGAACAGCTTCTATTACCATCAGATTGTTGAACAGCTTCTATCACCACCAGACTGTTGAACAGCTTCTATCACCATCAGACTGTTGAACAGCTTCTAATACCATCAGACTGTTGAACAGCTTCTATTACCATCAGACTGTTGAACAGCTTCTATCACCATCAGACTGTTGAACAGCTTCTATCACCATCAGACTGTTGAACAGCTTCTATTACCATCAGACTGTTGAACAGCTTCTATCACCATCAGACTGTTGAACAGCTTCTATTACCATCAGACTGTTGAACAGCTTCTATCACCATCAGACCTTTGAACAGCTTCTATTAACATCAGACTGTTGAACAGCTTCTATTACCATCAGACTGTTGAACAGCTTCTATTACCATCAGACTGTTGAACAGCTTCTATTCCCATCAGACTGTTGAACAGCTTCTATCACCATCAGACTGTTGAACAGGTTCTATTACCATCAGACTGTTGAACAGCTTCTATTACCATCAGACTGTTGAACAGCTTCTATCACCATCAGACTGTTGAACAGCTTCTATTACCATCAGACTGTTGCACAGCTTCTATCACCATCAGACTGTTGAACAGCTTCTATTACCTTCAGACTGTTGAACAGCTTCTATTACCATCAGACTGTTGAACAGCTTCTATTACCATCAGACTGTTGAACAGCTTCTATCACCATCAGATTGTTGAACCAGCTTCTATCACCATCAGACTGTTGAACAGCTTCTATTACCATCAGACTGTTGAACAGCTTCTATCACCATCAGACTGTTGAACAGCTTCTATTACCTTCAGACTGTTGAACAGCTTCTATTACCATCAGACTGTTGAACAGCTTCTATTACCATCAGACTGTTGAACAGCTTCTATCACCATCAGATTGTTGAACCAGCTTCTATCACCATCAGACTGTTGAACAGCTTCTATTACCATCAGACTGTTGAACAGCTTCTATCACCATCAGACTGTTGAACAGCTTCTATCACCATCAGACTGTTGAACAGCTTCTATTACCAGACCATCAGACTGTTAAACAGCTTCTATCACCATCAGACTGTTGAACAGCTTCTATTACCATCAGATTGTTGAACAGCTTCTATCACCACCAGACTGTTGAACAGCTTCTATCACCATCAGACTGTTGAACAGCTTCTATTACCATCAGACTGTTGAACAGCTTCTATTACCATCAGACTGTTGAACAGCTTCTATTACCATCAGACTGTTGAACAGCTTCTATTACCATCAGACTGTTGAACAGCTTCTATTACCATCAGACTGTTGAACGGCTTCTATTACCATCAGACTGTTGAACAGCTTCTATCACCATCAGACTGTTGAACAGCTTCTATTACCATCAGACTGTTGAACAGCTTCTATCACCATCAGACTGTTGAACAGCTTCTATTACCATCAGACTGTTGAACAGCTTCTATCACCATCAGACTGTTGAACAGCTTCTATTACCATCAGACTGTTGAACAGCTTCTATTACCATCAGACTGTTGAACAGCTTCTATCACCATCAGACTGTTGAACAGCTTCTATTACCATCAGACTGTTGAACAGCTTCTATTACCATCAGACTGTTGAACAGCTTCTATCACCTTCAGACCATCAGACTGTTCAACAGCTTCTATCACCTTCAGACCATCAGACTGTTCAACAGCTTCTATCACCATCAGACTGTTGAACAGCTTCAACTGTTTCTGGTGTAGGATTGCAAAGATACAGGTAACTTACTAAAGTTACTGGAATCTTCAGTAATTATGGTAAATTACATAACATATTTTGCAAACTACAGTAACTTTTGACATTTACACTTGAATAACAAAAACAAATAAGTATTCATAGACATTAGTCATTTATTATAGTTTTGTCCATACTGTCCTTGAGTTTGTAGTAGATAGACCATGTGGTTCAAGAGAAGAAAAAGCATCTAATCAACAATGCCATCATTTTTCAATGACCTCTGCAACTCATCCAACTATTGACTTTTTTCACAACTGCTAACAGTCTGACTCAAACACATTGACAAATATGCTAATCCCAGTGTATCTGATCATCATCATTAGATAGTACCAGCTATGCTAATCACAGTGTATCTGATCATCATCATTAGATAGTACCAGCTATGCTAATCACAGGGTATCTGATCAGCATCATTAGATAGTACCAGCTATGCTAATCACAGAGTATCTGATCAGCATCATCATTAGATAATACCAGCTATGCTAATCAGTGTATCTGATCATCATTAGATAGAACCAGCTATGCTAATCATAGGGTGTCTGATCAGCATCATCATTAGATAGAACCAGCTATGCTAATCACAATGTATCTGATCACCATCATTAGATAGTACCAGCTATGCTAATCACAGTGTATCTGATCACCATCATTAGATAGTACCAGCTATGCTAATACTAGTGTATCTGATCAGCATCATCATTAGATAGTACCAGCTATGCTAATCACAATGTATCTGATCACCATCATTAGATAGTACCAGCTATGCTAATCACAGTGTATCTGATCATCATCATTAGATAGTACCAGCTATGCTAATCACAGAGTATCTGATCAGCATCATCATTAGATAGTACCAGCTATGCTAATCATAGTATATCTGATCAGCATCATCATTAGATAGTACCAGCTATGCTAATCACAGTGTATCCGATCAGCATCATCATTAGATAGTACCAGCTATGCTAATCATAGTGTATCTGATCAGCATCATCATTAGATAGTACCAGCTATGCTAATCACAGTGTATCTGATCAGCATCATCATTAGATAGTACCAGCTATGCTAATCACAGGGTATCTGATCAACATCTTCATTAGATAGTACCAGCTATGCTAATCACAGGGTATCTGATCATCATCATTAGATAGTACCAGCTATGCTAATCACAGTGTATCTGATCACATCATTAGATAGTACAAGCTATGCTAATCACAGTGTATCTGATCATCATCATTAGATAGTACCAGCTATGCTAATCATAGTGTATCTGATCAACATCATTAGATAGTACCAGCTATGCTAATCACAGTGTATCTGATCAGCATCATCATTCGATAGTACCAGCTATGCTAATCACAGGGTATCTGATCAGCATCATTAGATAGTACCAGCCATGCTAATCACAGTGTGTCTGATCATCATAATTAGATAGTACCCGCTATGCTAATCACAGTGTATCTGATCATCAGCATCATTAGATAGTACCAGCTATGCCAATCACAGTGTATCTGATCAGCATCATCATTAGATAGTACCAGCCATGCTAATCACATTGTATCTGATCAGCATCATCATTAGATAGTACCAGCTATGCTAATCATAGTGTATCTGATCAGCATCCTCAGTGGATACTGTAGCACCAGCTATGCTAATCATAGAGTATCTGGTGAGCCTGCTCAGTTTGGCATAGTACCAAATGTGTTTGAAGATGCTCAATGAAAAATGAGATCATCAAGTTCAGAGCAGACATATGCAGATCCGGTAAACAGCGACAATCAAGTCCATTCCAGAAAAATTGTATGTATTTCCCGCAGAGAACAGTTCAGAGATCATTTCACAGTGTAACACAAAACAGTCTGTGATTTCTTAACAGAATCCATATTTATTTCCCCACAAAATACACCTACATCACAAAACATGTCTGAACATGGATTACACCTACATCACAAAACACGTCTGAACATGGAATACACTTACATCACAAAGCATGTCTGAACATGGAATACACCTACATCACAAAACATGTCTGAACATGGAATACACCTACATCACAAAGCATGTCTGAACATGGAATACACCTACATCACAAAGCATGTCTGAACATGGAATACACCTACATCACAAAGCATGTCTGAACATGGAATACACCTACATCACAAAGCATGTCTGAACATGGAATACACCTACATCACAAAACATGTCTGAACATGGAATACACCTACATCACAAAGCATGTCTGAACATGGAATACACCTACATCACAAAACACGTCTGAACATGGAATACACCTACATCACAAAGCATGTCTGAACATGGAATACACCTACATCACAAAGCATGTCTGAACATGGAATACACCTACATCACAAAAACATGTCCGAACATGGAATACACCTACATCACAAAACATGTCTGAACATGGAATACACCTACATCACAAAACATGTCTGAACATGGAATACACCTACATCACAAAGCATGTCTGAACATGGAATACACCTACATCACAAAGCATGTCTGAACATGGAATACACCTACATCACAAAGCATGTCTGAACATGGAATACACCTACATCACAAAACATGTCTGAACATGGAATACGCCTACATCACAAAACATGTCTGAACATGGAATACACCTACATCACAAAGCATCCTTTCAGGTTATGTCGATATAGAACTTGTTTTACTGTGGATATAGATACGTTTGTACCTGTTTCCTCCAGCATCTTTACAAGGTCCTTTGCTGTTGTTTTGGGATTGATTTGCACTTTTCGCACCAAAGTACGTTCCTCTCTAGGAGACAGAACGCGTCTCCTTCCTGAGCGGTATGACGGCTGCGTAGTCCCATGGTGTTTATACTTGCGTGCTATTGTTTGTACAGATAAACGTGGTACCTTCAGGCGTTTGGAAATTGCTCCCAAGGATGAACCAGACTTGTGGAGGCCTACAATTTATTTTTCTGAGGTCTTGACTGATTTTTCCGTGATGTCAAGCAGAGGCACTGAGTTGAAGGTAGGCCTTGAAATACATCCACAGGTACACCTCCAATTGACTCAAATGATGTCAATTAGCCTATCAGAAGCTTCTAAAGCCATGTTGTTAGATGACACTACAGTGGTAGGCTTGATTACCAACAACAACGAGACGGCCTACAGGGAGGAGGTGAGGGCCCTCGGAGTGTGGTGTCAGGAAGATAACCTTTCACTCAACGTCAACAAACAAAGGAGATGATCGTGAACTTCAGGAAACAGCAGAGGGAGCACCCCCCTATCCACATCGACGGGACAGTAGTGGAGAAGGTGGAAAGTTTTTAAGTTCCTCAGCGTACACATCACGACAAACTGATATGGTCCACCCACACAGACGGCGTGGTGAAGAAGGCGCAGCAGCGCAACAGTGCGTCTTCAACCTCAGGAGGCTGAAGAAGTTTGGTTGTCACCAAAAACACTCACAAACCTTTACAGATGCACAATCGAGAGCATCCTGTCGGGCTGTATCACCGCCTGGTACGCAACTGCTCTGCCCACAACCGTAAGGCTCTCCAGAGGGTAGTGAGGTCTGCACAACGCATCACCGGGGTAAACTACCTGCCATCCAGGACACCTACACCACCCAATGTCACAGGAAGGCCATAAAGATCATCAAGGACAACAACCACCCGAGCCACTGCCTGTTCACCCCGCTATCATCCAGAAGCGAGGTCAGTACAGGTGCATCAAGTCAGGGACCGAGAGACTGAAAAACAGCTTCTATCTCAAGGCCATCAGACTGTTAAACAGCCATCACTAACATTCAGTGTTTCTGCCAACATACTGACTCAAATCTCTAGCCACTTTAATAATTAACAATTGGATGTAATAAATGTGTCACTTTATATGATGTTTACATACGCTACTCATCTCATATGTTTATACTGTACTCTATACCATCTGCTGCATCATGCCTATGCCGTTCGGCAATCGCTCATCTATATATTTATAGTACATATTCTTATTAATTCCTTTACACTTGTGTGTAAAAGGTAGTTGTTGTGAAATTGTTAGATTACTTGTTAGATATTTACTACATGGTCGGAACAGGCATTTCGCTACACTCACATTAACATCTGCTAACCATGTGTATGTGACCAGTAACATTTGATTTGATTAAATCCATGACATAATTTTCTGGAATTGTCCAAGCTGTTTAAGACAAAGTCAACTTAGTGTATGTAAACTTCCCACCACTGGAATTGTGATACAGTGAAATAAACAATTATTGGAAAAATGACTTGTGTCATGCGCAAAGTAGATGCCCTAACTGACTTGCCAAACTATAGTTTGTTAACAAGACATTTGTGGAGTGGTTGAAAAATGAGTTTTAATGACTCCACCCTAAGTGTATGTAACTTCTGACTTCAACTGTATACACACACATTTTGTGGACACGCTGTATATTGTACAATTGACTGCATGACAGACCACATAATTTACTATCCTCTTTTAACCTACATTTTTCATACTCAATTAGATTTTAGTATACACTTATCACTTTCTCACAAGATTTATTAATCATATTTTACGACAGCAAATCACAAAACATGGATGGCTTGATCACAAGATAACACTGAAGGTAATATATTACTTAAATGCTGTTGAATATGCCGATAATGCGAGGTGCTACATTACCTTCCTCTGGGTCACCCAGGCAACAGACCTTCCTCTGGGTCACCCAGGCAACAGACCTTCCTCTGGGTCACCAGGCAACAGACCTTCCACTGGGTCACCCAGGCACAGACCTTCCACGCAAAACAAAGAAGGCTAGTAGCCCATCTACCAGAGTGTCATTTATCCTTTAAGCCCCATTCAATCCAAGGCTTATCCTCAGGTATCAGATATGTATATCTCACGGACTCATGGAACAGTTGGACAGGAAGGTTATGGCTCTGAGAGGGGTGTGTGTGTATGCATAGGTGTACAGTGTGTATCTACTGTGTAGGTGTGTGTGTACACTGTGTGCGTTGTGTAGACAGCCCTCATCTGTTACTTCTGCTCCAGTTTACTACAACAATACCAATTGGCCTTGCTATGGTGTTATAAGGAATGTCCTAAATATGAGGAACTTAATATACCAGGTGTAGGGCTGGTCGGTATACCGCATTTTACCATATACCGTATTGATGCACGACCGGTTTGGGTTTTTACTTTACTTTCTATACCGGTATTTAATGTTTGGTTTGTTAAAAGTGATACGCAGTGTGTAACGTCTCTCGCGCGCTCTCTCATATATATATATGCATGCCACTTTCCACACCGACCTAGCCCCGCCCCTGTTTCTCAAAGAGCGCATTAGATGGTCCTCAACTACGAACACTTGTATTCCGTCTACATGGTAACATGGTAACATTGTAACATTGCTGACATCAACAATGCCGTTTTCACTTTGCTTCTTAATGTAAATCCACCACATTCTATAATTACACTAGTTTGGAAATGGCTAGTTTTTTCTGCAAGTTGGGCCTAAATCTTGTTAGCTGCTAATGCTAATCGCTAGCTAATAATGTAATTCACTATACAGCCTTTAATACCAAGGATGGTATAGACCTAAAATCAGCATGTTTGTTCCACAGTATCTTCTAAATCAAAGAGGAATACACAAAGCAAAATATGTTAGCTACATGAAGTAGCTATGAGAATTAAATGTAGCCAAGATTATAGGGTCCCCTAGAAAACACTATCAACACTTTGGTTCCTACCCTTCAACTAACTCGTCCCTGGGATTTTCATTCCTTGTCATGTCAAGCACTGTATTCAAAGTGCACACTTTTCTAATATATTTTTACGAAATATTCTAATTTTAGAATAATCATTCTATTTCCATGATTCCAACAGTTCACCGAGTGTTTTGCTCTAAATCGCAAGTCAAATCGCAATTGCAACATTTGGTTAAAAATAACTCCTAGATTATTGCCCATATTATGCAGCTCTATGTGGCAGTGTGGAAATAATCTCAAATGAGTGCAGGAAATGCAGAAATTGATAAAATGATTTTGGGTTGAATTTAACAGTATAAAACAATCAGAATGGATAAAGACTCATTTAAAATCACTTAATGTATGTGTTGCCACCCTAGGGATCACTCACTACTCATAAAGCAAATTTAGAACTTGTATTATTCAAAAACAAATTACAGTCCAATTTTGATATCCAATATGATATTTTGGCCATATCGCCCAGCCCTAACTGTGTGTGTTGTGACAGACCCACAGTGTATTACATAAATGCCCTATGATGATGAAACATCTGTCTGTCAGGTACCTTTTCATCTCTGGTAGCATGTTTGCCTTTCTGATGAATGTTGGGAAAGCCTTTTCATGTCGACGATGACTAATGTGTTCCAGTGTTTTATTGAGCTCTTTTTTTTGTAATGTGTGTTTCTCTACAGAGCTGAACGACACCATCAGCGAGGGCAACAACGACACCGTGGGACAGATTGTTCATTACATCATGCAGAATGAAGGTAACTAGGCAACAATATAGTAACCACTGAGTGTTTATGGATAGTGGATAACTCTGTCTCCTCCCTCCTGACAACAATACTATAAC